>NC_136519.1:70044396-70056896 GCF_053919585.1 Euprymna scolopes
GGAGGGAGTTGTCGGCCAAACTTCAGGGTACGACGCCGGTTGTTGTTAGTGAGCAATTTCACATAGCGACCAGTGTGAGAACTTATATTGAATACGTAATAATAATAATAATTATTATTATTATTATTATTATTATTATTATTATTATTATTGCAGGGTGCCCCCCACAAAAAAAAACGGGCCCCAACTCTAATTAGGCCCCGTTTCTTAGTGAATGGAATGAAACTTTGGTCAAAACTAGTTTATTATATTCAAAACATCACATCAAAACACTAGGGTCTTTGGCCTTTTTTTCTCCGTTCTACAGCATATGTTTTAGATGGCCTCCATTTAGCTTTTGTTTTTTGGGGGTCACCCTGTATTATTATTATTATTATTATTATTATTATTATTATTATTATTATTATTATTGTTGTTGTTGTTGTTGTTGTTGTTGCCGTTGTTTTGTTGTTGTTGTTGTTTTTATTGTTATTGCTGTTATTATTATTGTTGTTTTTATTTTTATTTCATTATTACTATTGTTGTTATTATTGTTATTGTAATTTTATTATTGTTATCATTTTGTCTTGTCGAAAAGCGATACAATGATAAGGCAGAATACTAGAGCAAGGTTCTAATGGATGCAGCAGGTGGAGAACGTTGTGATAACCCGTTGACGCCGTGCAGGCTCGCATTCGAATTATTACGAACTGAAATGTCCTGGTTCGGATAAAGTTAGGGGCTTCTGGTTCAATGTCTTCATTCTCTGATAGCCGCTGCTCTGTAAGGGTTGCTTGACCCAGGGAGTGTTCCTGATTGCCTTGTTAGAGGAAGAGCCGCATTGATTTGGAAAGAGCTTGCGAGGGGAACAGTTGCCAACAATTACAGGCCGATTGCATGTCTACTACTAATGTGGAAATTGTTTACTGCAATCTTTGAATCTGGTTTATGGCCATTTTTTGAGCAATGGTTTTACCTGTATGAGTAGAAAGAGTGCCGGGGTGGATCAGGGATACTAAGAATTAGCTAGTGTTGCAAGATGCAAAACGAAGGAGAAGAATTTGAGTATAGCATGGATCAGTAACAGGAAGGTGTACGATATGGTTGATGATAGAGGTTGCTGAAAATGTTGCAGGGCTTTTGTAGAGCAGTATGGCTCAATGAAAAACTGTTCTGACAGCGAATAGCGAAATGCTTGCGGAGAATAGCATCAAGCAGGGGCATATTCCAAAGAGATTCATTATCGTTCCTTCTTTTTGTATTGGTGATAATGCCACTGGGCATTCTCTTGAAGATGAAGACGTTGAGGTATGGTTTTGGGTCTGGGGGCCGGCGCCTTGACCGCCTGCTGTTCATGGATAATGTAAAGCTACTTGGAGAAATGAGAAGGAAGTGGATACAGTAGTGGAGCTTGTGAGGAGTTATAAAAGAAATAGAAGTATTTGGGCGTGTTTGAGGGCGTAAGTGGCATGAACAGTGAAATATAAGAGAAAATAAAAATGAGTATCTTAGAAGGAGAAATTAATTGTGCTGTCAAAGTTGTACGGATGAAATCTGATCAAGGCGATGAACGCATCGCCCATCAATGTTTTGAGGTACAGTGGGGTAATTTTTTATGGTCGCATAAGGTGTTGCATGCTAGGGTCATCAAGACAGGGGAATTTTGACAATGTTTGGTATATTCCACATTAGAAGTAACGTAACTAATTTGTATCAGAAGAGGAGAGACGGTGGAAGAGGATTAGTGAGTGTGAAAGTTTGTGTTGGAACTGCGGAGACGTTGTTGAAGTAATATGTGGTTGGAAGTGAGGAGTGTTCAAGGTAAGTGACCAGTGAAATTAAAATGGATGACGCCAGGGCTTGATTATGTGAATGTGTGGTGAGAGAAAGGGCTGAGAAAGAAGATGCACGAAAAGTTCTTCTAATACGTAGCAGATGTGACAGATGAAAGATAATATCAATGGCTTAGAGCTCGGTACGTGATTAAGAGCACTGAAACCTTTGTTTGCGCTGCACATGAGTGGGCACTAGGAACGCAACTGTTGAAAAAAGTGGTTTAAGAAGAGGGTGTTACTGCAGAATGCCTGATTTGTGAAAGGTGTTCTGAGTCAGCTGCGCACTTTGTAGCAAAGTATAACGGATTGACTCGGAGGAAGTACCGCAGAAGGCATGACCGTGTGGGCTTTGCATTTATCGGGAGGTTTTAAGGAAGTTGGAAACGAAGTGTGCTGAGAAATAGTTTCAGGATGTACCTCATGATGTAAGCAAAAATGAGTAAGGCAATGTGGAGGTATGATGGGATAAAAGTGGAATGATAGTCAAACAATTGGAACGGATTTGGTAGTCATTACGCTCCGTTTACCTTGGAGGTAAGATGTATGCATAGGTTAAAACCCAAGTAATATCGATGTTAACAAGGACTTTAGGTCAAGTATCAAGTCGTTTAGAAAGACATTTTATAAAAACTACGAATCCCTTATGTGTTTGGCGACTTTCAGACCTCTGTTATAATAAGTACCACTAATAACATTAAGAAAATCGTTGATCTCTAAAGCTATTGCTTTGGAACCGGGATTAAGAGAGAGTCCTCTCAAAATTAATCATCTCTTTTGAGGGAGACGTTATTAAACGAAATCGGGATTATTATTATTATTATTATTATTATTATTATTATTATTATTATTATTATTATTATTATTGTCAGAAATCCCATTAAATATCCATCTTTTTCATTCTTTTCTTTTTCTAATAAAATAATAATTATAATAATGATAATAACGATAATTATGACAACAATAATAATAACAATAATAATAATAATAATAATAATGATAATAATAATTATAATAATGATAATAACGATAATTATGACAACAATAATAATAACAATAATAATAATAATAATAATAATAATAATAATAATGATAATAATAATAATTATAATAATGATAATAACGATAATTATGACAACAATAATAATAACAATAATAATAATAATAATAATAATAATAATAATGATAATAATAATTATAATAATGATAATAACGATAATTATGACAACAATAATAATAACAATAATAATAATAATAATAATAATGATAATAATAATTATAATAATGATAATAACGATAATTATGACAACAATAATAATAACAATAATAATAATAATAATAATAATAATAATGATAATAATAATTATAATAATGATAATAACGATAATTATGACAACAATAATAATAACAATAATAATAATAATAATAATGATAATAATAATTATAATAATGATAATAATAATAATAATAACAATAATAATAATAATAATAATAATAACAATAATAATAATAATAATAATTATTATTATAATAATAATAATAATAATAATAATAATAACAATAATAATAATAATAATAATAATAATAATTATAATAATAATAGAAAAATAAGTAAAACGAATAGAAAAAAAATGAAAGAAAAAATTAAAGAGTAATCAATAAATAAATGGAGTGAAAACAGTAAAATATAATAAAAACGAACAACCTGTGGAGTCCCTCACCACGGGTGAAAAATTTACTTTCACCATGACTAATATTTGTGCAAAATGTTTTTTAAAAATTCCAACTCCTGATTATTGAGAAAAGTGCGAACAAACGAACCAACGAACGGAAGTGAATTATAAGGCCTAATCCCTCCTTTGTGGCGGACCAAAAAGAAAGATAAGAAGAAAATGCTTGGATGGAGGTGAAAGAGGACGAATAAATAAATTAATGAAATAAGATGAGAAAAGTGAAAATATTGGAATACATGCACACAAATGAAAACAAACAAATAAATAAAAATAAGAAAAGAAAAGTGAATATATTCGCATACATGCACAAAAATGAAAACAAATAAATAAAAAATAAGAGATTAATTAAAAGAAGACTAAGAAGAAAAACGAGAAAATGGAAACGAAAAGAGACTGAAAAAAAAAACATTCCGTATCAGATGAGATAGTGAAGTAGAAATGGTTGCAAATTTACGATTCGACATGACCACGTTCGAATCATACCTTTTTTACAGATTTATTTTCAATGCGTTCATCGTGCTTCATCGCGTTGATAACTTATTCTTAAAACAACAAACGAATCGACCAGACAAACCAATGCCAACAAATGGAGCAAAGCGACCACCATACTGGTATCTACCCGTGTTGAGAAAGAACGCCGGAAGTTGGCCACTGCCAACCAAATCTTGATGACCTCTTATATGAGTTGCTCATCATTGTTTGATCACGCACCCTTAAAGCTCTTTGCTGTTGTTAGGTGTCTGCTGGTTGGTAGATTGGAGTAGGGAAATGAGTTAGAAGAATGACTACATTGAAGAAGAAGAAGAAGAAGAAGAAGAAGAAGAAGAAGAACAACAACAACAACAACAACAACAACAACAACAACAACAACAAGTATAATAACATAATGGCATAAAGTAAAATGAAATAGAAGACTCGGCAGGTTAGGGTTCAAACTCTGTCGATTTCATAGGATCATTTTCCCCCTATAGACGTTCACAAACTTAAAAAAAAACGTCTCCATTCAGTCTTGAAGGACAATGGATACTACTCTACGGTGGTTTCGCATGTAATTGTAAGGCAAAGGTTTCACAATCACCAACCACACCTCTATTGAATCGGCACTGCTTGAGTCCAATGGTACGAAAAAGTTCAGGGCGCCTGAAAACAATGCCGAATTAAACAGAGAGAACATACAATACCAAGAATCTCAAATGGTCACCAATTTTAGTACTGACCATGGTCAACATTGCTCAACTTCGTGGTCCCTTTTATAAATACATGATTCCTAATAAAATCCTGGAAATTCCAGAAACAGATTTAGGCAGGTTAAAAACTCGTCACACGTTTATTCATACGAATTATATTTTTACTAGATTTTATTGGAGTTGTTAATTAATGCATAAGGAATTGTTCGTGCCTTTCTAAAAAAAAAAATATCACTTTATAAAATCTCATGAAATACTGTTCTAATTCCTTTTAAAACAGTTGCAAAACATTTTCACTTAAAAAGTTTTAACCCTAAGATCGCTGTTTTACCTCAATTGAAATAAATAGTTTTCTCTTTGAGGAAGCCGCTTGTTTCGATAATCTGCGAGAACTGACTATCAACCCAGATCTAAAATAGGGGCCTTATATCAAACCTGTTTGTTAAGTTTCACTGAAAATAGATCATTATATGTTCTCTCCAAATAAAGTGTCTTCAAATGAAACTGTTTGCATAAAAGTCACATGCATCCTAAAATGGAGTAATGCTGCCACATCGGAGAAGGTGTTCATCAAAGAACTCTATCTTTCCTTGAAACAGTTGGAAATGGAAATTTACTGCCTGTGTTTGATTCTGTTTTCTATAATAATAGAAGTGATGTTACTATTTTTTCGGTCGTTCCTTTCTTTCTTCGTGAGTTAACATCAAACGGAATTTACATGCACAAAGTTTCTTTCCAAGAATTGCCCATCTATGGAACAAGTTGGCCAAGAATTTCTTCCCTACATACTACAACATGGTCGTCTTCAAATCAACTATCAACAAATACGTGTTATACATCATTCTCATAAGTAATAAATTTTTGTTCATTCCACTAATCTTATTAACCCTTTTTTAGAATGACTTTTGCTTTCATAAGTGATGATTATTAGTAAAATTGAGTTAATTTTTTAAATAATCTTAATTATAAAGCTTTGTAAAAATTTTTCCGGATTGTAGGACGGTAGAGAGGAATTTCCCTAGGTACCGCTTGTTATATATCATAACTATCCTTGATGACCGGCGTTTCCCGGGTGTTTGGAGGTGTGTTAAGCAAAAAAAAAAAATGTTGTAGTAGGAAGGCAGACTCGAACCCGTGACGCGAAGGCGGAAAAGAAAGTGTTGGTGTGTGTAAGGGTGTTGGTTGATAAAAAAAAAAAAAGAAAAATTGCGAGCGCCAAAAAAAAAAAAAATAGGAGTAGTAAGCAGGCTCGAACCCGTACCGCGAAAAAATAATAAAAAAACGTGACGTGTTTGTTGTTGCGCCCGTCGCCAAACCGGAAGTGACGTAAGATTAAAATTAAGGCTAGACAATCGAAAATATCTGCGAAAAAAGCGAGCTTCCCTGTAGAAAACTGCCCAGTTGAGGAAGGAATTAATCATTTTGGGGCAATTTTTCGATCTTTGTCGTCCGAAGGTTCGAGCTTTAAATATCAATTTTGTGAAAATTCATCGCCTGTGTCACAAGTTTAAGGCAGACATACATGCAAACATACATACATACATTTAAACAGGCAGGTGGGGTTTATATTATAGATGATGATAATAATGATGATGATGATAATAATGATGATGATGTGCTTACGTGTGTTGTCATCTTCCATACTCATCTTTTTGAATAAGAACATCAGATCTCCTAAAATTAAATGCAAGGTAACGCAAAATAAACTGAAGACATTTATTATTATTATTATTATTATTATTATTATTATTATTATTATTATTATTATTACTAGCATTTCAGCCCGGCGTTGCCCGGGTTTTTGGAGGTGTATGTTGAGAAAAAAAAAAGAAAAAGAAAAAGCTGTCAATTTTTTTAAACTTTGACCCCTATTATGTCCCCTTAACATTTATTGTTTTGGACTCAAATCAAGTTATTAAGTTATATCCATGTCCAAGGAACCTATATCTAAAATTTCAAGTGTTTAGACCCACAATTGGCGGAGGAGTTTGGTAGAATTCTCAAAGGTCAAATCGTTGAACTTTGACACCTTGCTCGGGTGTTTGGAGGTGTATGCTGTGCAAAAAAAGCAAAAAAAAACAAAAAAAAATGGTTAATTTTTTAAAACTTTGACCCCTATTATGACCCCTTAAAATTTATTGTTTCGGGCTCAAATCACTTTATTAAGTTAGATCCATGTTCAAGGAACCTATATCTAAAATTTCAAGTGTCTAGACCCAAAATTGTCGGAGGAGTTTGGTAGAGTTCTTAAAGGTCAAATCGTTGAAATTTGACCCCTTAACAGCCAAATTTCTGGCTGACACCCGTCACATCGATTTTCCCAAATCTCAGTACCCGGTATTTCAAATTTTGAGTCTATAGACTAAAAATTGACAGAGTTATTGCGTAGGGAAATGTTCACAGACAGACAGACACACAGACACACAGACAGGCAGACAGACACGTTCACTTTTATAGATATATAGATTATTATTATTATTGTTGTTGTTGTTGTTGTTGTTGTTGTTGTTGTTGTCGTCGTCGTCGTCGTCGTTGTTGTTGTTGATGTTGTTGTTCTCTTGGCCTTCGGGTTGAGATCAAAGTGTAGTACCTTTTTCGATGCTACACTTGATTTTTTTGTTCTCGGTTAGTGAAGAAGAAATCTTTCACGACTGAGACAATTTTTAAATTTTAATTAATTTTTAATTCCTTCCTCTACATTAAAAATGACCCAGGTGTCTAACTCTGCCTTCGTGGGGAGGCAAAGTAAATAATAATAATAATAATAATAATAATAATAATAATAATAATAATAATAATACCTTTTTGGGAAAACATTAACATAGTCCCAACCTTCATTAGCAGTGTTTATTTTTTATAGTCGCTAATCGCACTGAATGTCCCTATCTCGATGACAAAAATGGCGATCGTCTTGCCGTTTACCGGAAGTGATAAAGCAGCCATTTTATCCACGTATAAGAACATTAAGTAACTGACAATGATGGAAAATTGAGGTTCGCCTACCGGCATACTAGAATAACATACGATTATGATAACTAAATGAACAAGTGGGATTAAATGAAATGAAAAACTATACGTTTAAATCATTTCCTATCTCTGCCTAAAATTCCTAATGCCTTCCAGTCGACTTTGTTTCGTTGGATACAGGAGGTAGTTTAATAACATGATTCGAAATTCTGCCTGCTAATTGCTTGAGGACATTATCGATATAAAACGGAGCCCGGGCCGAGTGTCCTAATAGTAAGAGCGCAATTATCAACCCGCTTCTTCGATCGTTCACACTTGTGACTTTTTTTTCTGATTTGTCATTTCCCCCAGGTCATTGGCAGATCTATTGGTCCGTCAATTGTGCGGGGCTGTGGAGACAAAGAACGAGAGTAAAACATGCAACACAAATAAAACTTATAAAGAATTCGTTAACGGCTGAATGATTTTAGCGGACAATGTTTTATATCAACAAATGAGAATGGTTGGATGGTATCAGTGGATGAACTTTGTGGAATCACTTGGGAGCGTGATTGCGACGATGGATTTGATTGTAGGAATATTACAAGATCGAGAAAAGGGGTGAATCAAGCCATGGATATTCTTAACATGTGACAGTGCGTTTATATTGTTTCACAATGTTGTGTGACAGACCAACACGAATGGCAGTAACAACTGATATATGACACCGAAAAAAAATATTTCAGACTAATAACAAAGATTTGCTATTTCCAGTTGATGCGATATATAACTAAGATATCTTATGTAGAACTTATGCGTGACAGACCAATACAATTATTTTTCAAACTTATGCGTGACAGACCAATACAATTATTTATCAAACTTATGCGTGACAGACCAATACAATTATTTATCAAACTAATGCGTGACAGACCAATACAATTATTTATCAAACTTATGCGTGACAGACCAATACAATTATTTTTCAAACTAATACGTGATAGACACATAAAATTCTTTTTCAAACTAATGCGTGACAGACCCATAAAATTCTTTATGAAACTGATGCATGACAGACCAGAAGAATAGTATTTTAAACTAACACATAGCAGCACAAAAGATATTTCGAATTGAAGTGCGAAATACTAAAGAAATGCTATTTGAAATTAATGCGTAGCTGATCAAAAGGAATAGTATTTAAAATTAACACGTAACAATACAAAAGATATTTCAAATTGGTATTCTAATTACTAAAGAAAGGCTATTTGAAATTGGTGCGTGACAGATGAATAAAATTCTATTTCAAAATGACACGTAACAAACCAAAAAAAATGATATGAAAAACTGGCATTTGACACTATATAACTCATATTTCAAACTGATGATTGACAGGTCAAAGTAATACTATATGAAATTTATGCGTAACAGACCAATGAAATGCTATTTAAAACTGATTACTGACCAATACAGAATTAAAATCATGTTTAAACGCATACATGACAGAAAAGGGGACGGCTACTACACAAGACATGATGGAGTATGTAAGTACATCCACTGGACCATCTATACAAAACTAAACATCCAATGTAGCAGCAAATCCTGAGAACATAAACCTAAAAGAACAGTTGGAAATGACTTATATACCATACATTACGATCATGTAATCCCTACAGCCACCTACCTTGAAAATGCTGCTGTGAAACTTGACATAGTTATATGAAATAAGTCGGAGAGAGTTGCAACCTTGGTTGAAGTGAGTGTTCCTAATGATGGAGGTCTGGTCTCATGTATGATATGAAAAGAAACTGGAATCTTGGGGAGATATCAATCATACCAGTTATTATAGATGCCACAGGGCTTATGAAGAAGAACCTGAAGTCCTACTTAACTAATATTCCTGGTGAACCAAGTGCAAAAGACATCCAGACAATTGCACTTAAGAGAACAGTGAGGATACTAAAAAGAGCTCTCGGTTGGTTTCAATAAAAAGCAGGGCAATGTTGGCAGCGGGTTTGGCTGCCCAATACCAAGCATTAAAAAAAAACAGAAAAATACTTATAACATATCTGCCTTAAATAATTGGATCTTGGAATATAACTCTATTGTTATTATATTTGCTTGGTTGTTTTATTTAACTTACATTGACCTTCTAGGCAAAAAGGATTGGTATACACAAAAACTGAAATATAATTTTTAAAAAAAACATTTTACCAAAAAATACGGTAACATATATATATATATATATATATATATATATATATATATATAGCAAAAAAGAAAACATAGCAAAAATAAAGAATCTCTGACATATATAAGCAGACTTGCCTTGATATATATATATATATATATATATATATATATTCTGACATATATAAGCAGACTTGCCTTGATATATATATATATATATATATATATATATATATATATATATATATATATCAAGGCAAGTCTGCTTATATATGTCAGAGATTCTTTATTTTTGCTATGTTTTCTTCATCTGCTTACAATTTCTGTTAGTTTCAGTTGGTAAATTTTTTTATTATGTAACCGATATATTTTGTTCAAACAATTTTTTCTAGCGTGTTCGATCAATGATTGTCATCAGGAGTAATTTTGTTGAAGAGGCTTTTTCTGTTGCTTTTATATATCTCAATTATTAATTTGTTTTATTTTATTTGGGTTTTATTTTCTTATTTAATTTATGTATTTATTTACTTTGGCTTAAGTTGTTTGTTAGGGACGTAAGGATAATGAAGGGGTGTGTTAAAGTCTATTATTTATTCATTTATTAGAAGTTATATATATATATATATATATATATATATATATATATATATATATATATATATAATTCCACAGCCAAACAACGTCGCAGCTCACAAGGGCCATGACAGTCAACCAACCGGAAGTCCAAAACTCGAGTTTCGCCCTCATTTGGGCTCATCAGTTAGACACATCCGAACTCAGGATTCGAAACCCGAGCCTCTTGCATGCGAAGCAAGCACTCTACCAACTGAGCAAACGCCCCGCACACAAGAATTTCTATTAACCAACACAGATCAAGCAAACCGCGCCGAAATCCGACTGTGAAATGCGACCATCCAACCAGTCAATAACCCTTGCCGATGTCTCACAAGTAGGAGTTTTAACTCGAAGGGACGACGCCATCCAGCAATGCTAACCCAACGAGCAACTTATAATAGGAATTATTAGAATGTGAGAGATTGTATATAATAAATTCCACAGCCAAACAACCTCGCAGCTCACAAGAGCCATGACAGTCAACGAACCGGAAGTCCAAGCACTCTACCAACTGAGCAAACGCCCCGCGTTTTAATATATATATATATATATATATATATATATATATATATATATATATATATATATATATATATATATATATATATATATATTAAATGGAGTCAAAGCTTTGGTTTGACTCCTCCGATATGACTTGTCACCTTCTACACTGTTCGAATCTCCAGACCGCCAAGAATTGTCACATCCTACAATGATCATTGCGTGAGCATGAAACGCTAGTGTCTGTGCGTATAAAAGAATATTAAGTATTAACTTTTATGATTATGTATACATATATTAATTCTTAATTATTGAATATGTTAGTAATTGTGTTAAAATATATTTTATTAATGTTGGGCTGTAATTGCTTCCAGTAATTTTAATCTTTATGTGTAATTATTTCTAGATTTAATTTTCCTCTTAATGGTTAATGTATTTCTTATTTTGTTTGACTTTAGTTTTTTATTATGAAAGGTCATATGGCACTTAATGTTGTTAGTTTCTGATAGGTGATATGTAAGGCGTCTGGAGAGGGTTGTCGTCGTATGGCTACTATATGTACGATATGAATTCGTAGAATGTTTTGGAAGACATTCTTCGAATGGACAAGAAAATTAGTACATTATATTTGTTTGATTAAGTGTGGGATTAAAGATATTGTTTTAAACTGATAAACGACAAATTTGTTTCTTCAACTGGTTTCGGACAAATCTGATGCACTGAATTCAAAAATCAAATTGGTTTTGCTCAAGTCATGTTTTATGTATAGGCACATATTGTTTTTCGTTTTTGTTCGCATATACGTATGTGTGAGCATTTTAGAAGTTGATTGGAATAAAATGCCATATTTTGATTGAGAATGATTCTCTTAATGACAAGAAGTATTCAAGACCGATAGTTTTGGTTAATTATATCGAGAAGAGATCAGTTTGAAGTTATAAAACCTCTAAATCTTCCAAAAATCGGTGCTCAGCATCCGCGAAGAAAGACTTACCTGTGCGGGAGAAATTGGTGCCTTGTAAAGAAAGGAACGTCATCAATGACCCTCTGGTGGACAGAGACAGAATGCTCTTTCCTCTGCTGCAAATCAAGGTTGGCTTAATCAAGCAGTTCACAAAGGCTCTGGACAAGAATGTTGACTATTTTTTATACTGGTGCCCGACTTTTTCGGGATTGACTGTGGAGAACATGAGAACTGACACCTTTGACGGTTCTCAGATCCGACAGCTCATCAAAGATCTTGAGTTGGAAAACTCAAGAGATTGAAGCATTAAGAATTTTTTCTGTTAATGAAGAACTTTCTTGGCAAAAATAAGGCCGGAAACTACGCAGAACTTGCCAACAATATGATGCTTTCAGAAAGCTGGGCTGTAATATGAGAGTCAAGATGCAATACCTATTTTCACAAATGGTTTCCTAAGAACCTGGGTTCATTGAGTGATGAGCAGGGGGAATAGATTCCATCAGGACCTGAAAGAGATGGAAACCAGATATCAAAGTCTGGCTGCATAATCTACACG
>NC_136519.1:70061896-70086896 GCF_053919585.1 Euprymna scolopes
TTTACAAGCTAATTAATATATCAGAAAATAGTTCTCCATAGTAAGGTTTGCATAGCATTATTATACTTATGTATATATATACACGTATATATATGTACACACACACATATGTGTATGTATGTATGTATGTATGTATGTATGTATGTATGTATATTAGTGAAATAGTAACTGGATTGTTTGCATTTTGTTATGGGGAAGTGACATTTTAACTGAAGAGACATGAATGAACCAGTTGTCTCATTTTAAAATCTCCAAAACAATCTAATGACAAACAGCTGATGATCCCTGTTTTTTTTTTATTCTACAATTTAAATTAATGTTAATTGCTTTTTCACTGCAATTAAGTTGAATTCTTTTTGTAACGGTGAATTTTCTAGTAGTAAGTCGGTTGATGCAAGTGCTTAGTCTGCGATATGTTGAGCGTAGTAACCCTAAGAATTTAAACATTATTTTTTACTTCATTTTATTATTATATGATTTTTATCTTCATAAAATATGTAAAACCTCTTTAGACTGCATATATATATATATATATATATATATATATATATATATATATATATATATATAGGGGGGTCGACAGATTTGACACTTGAACGATGCATGGAATTCAGATAGTGAAATTCAGTAGTGTCCATAGGTGATTATGTCATCGATAACTAAATGGTAAGAATGTAGAGAAAAACAAGACAGTGAAGTTTTTCCCAAAGTTAAAACTTAGAAATAATAACCAAATAAATGTCGATAGAATGCCCCATCCATGCTGTGTACACACTCTGGGCATCTGTCTATTTATAGTCATCGCAATGTCGATTGTTCACCAACGAGAAATGGGATCGTGTCTGTTTTAGGCCATGGAAATTCGTCAAATTGAAGTCACCGCTGTCATTGGTCCGTCGTCTGGCTAAATCCAGGAGGGATTTCCAGAGCCATTGCTTCCCGATACGTTTCTTAACTGTTCTACAAGAGCCGGACTGGCACGCTAACGTGTCCATCTTGATTTTATCTTCGACAAGAATCTTTGTTCCCGCACATCGGATCAGCGGAAACGTATTTTTCGCAGTAATTACTTGTCGTATTTATATGGAATAAACAATAGAATGGATCGCTTTTTCCGGGCCCGAGGCATTGTTCACGTGATCCAAAAGATTGAGCCAATCACGAGCTGGTAAACAGAATGTTACACGTCCAATGGTCTTGCAGGGACTTATTAATGACTCGGGGCGGAGTAATCTCAGCATTCATTTGCATTCAATGTTTTCTTTTATGGCATATCAACTCTTTCCAAGTAATGTAATGTCGAATATAGTAACTTTGATAAAAGAATGTAGGCATCATAGTTTCAAATGTTTTTTCACTGTTTGTGTTACAACATAGTTATTTTGATAAAAGTGTTTAAGCTTCAAGTTCTTTATATCTTAAAATATGTATTCATGGTATTTTATCATTTTATATTGTTTTATAGTGCATCAATTATATTCAGGTTGTGTCAGGTTTCATTGTTTTTATTTATTTTTTTTTTAATAAAAGGATAACATTTCATTTATTCATTAGATTTCTAATTATTATTTGAAACTCATTTTTAAAACAATAAAACAATAAAAACACTAGGGTTATGATTATGATTATGGTAAATGTTAGAGTTAAGGTTAGGGTTAGGGTCAAGATAGTTAGGACTTGGGCTATGGTTAGAATTAAGGTTAGAGCTAGGCTTAGGGTTACAGCCATCATGTAAGTTATTTTTATGGTTACATCAATTTTGTGACTCCTGTACAGCATCTTTAAGCTCCCGAGTCCATGGGAAACTCAGTCAGAAATCGCTTATGAAGAATATCAATATAAATATCAATCAATGGCTCTCTCTCTCTCTCTCTCTCTCTCTCTCTCTCTCTCTCTCTCTCTCTCTCTTTGTATATATTTATAAATATATGGCGCTCTCTCTCTCTCTCTCTTTATATATATATATATATATATATATATATATATATATATATATATATATATATATATATATAAAGATATAGATAGATGTTTTTATTTATTTTTGTTAGCGATACTTTTTGAATGAATTCAATTATTTATATGAAAGTGCATTTTTACCTAAATGTGAGTTGGGAATAATTTTCCTTTTGACCAATTTGATACCCCCTAAATGGGGAGCGGCATATATATTATTTTTAAAATATAATTATCCACTGACACGTGTTTCGGCGTCTACAACTCATCAGAGTGGCTGAATCTAGCAAGATAGATAAAATCACATACATATATATATATGTGTGTGTGTGTGTGTGTGTGTGTGTGTGTGTGTGTGTGTGTGTGTGTGTGTGTGTGTGTGTGTGTGTGTGAGTGTGTGTGTGTGTATAATTTAAATGACAGTCTGAAAATTATATTAAGCAACTTTCTTTTTGTTTAGATTGTGAATATTCGAACGTTTGCTTTTATTGCTATGTTAAATAATACATTTTCAGAAAAAGAAAAAGCATCGTTAAGGACTTCTCTAATATATGTTTATTTTTGTTTGTTTTTTGTTTGTTTTGTTTTGTTTTTTGCAATTTTCATATCAGTTTGTTCCAGTTGAGGATGAGCATTCTTACGGGATGCCAAACAGTCAGTCGCTATCTTATATATACAAACGATATATTGAATCTTTTAACTGTTACTTGAAATTGTTTGAACCCCTCTTGCATTTAGTTCACCGGGTATATTTGCCAGGTTCTTTTTCATTCTTTTAACAGGTCGAGTTACTCCTATAGTTACTGGAATTATAGCGATTTTCTAAGATACCAGTTTTTGTGTTTTTTGTTGTTGTGTCTTTTCATGTCATATATAATGAGACCTCGCTATTTTGTTGTTTTTTTCATGTCATATATAATGAGACCTCGCTATTTCGTTGTTTTTTTTTATGTCATATATAATGAGACCTCGCTATTTCGTTGTTGTGTTTTTTTCATGTCATATATAATGAGACCTCGCAATTTTGTTGTTGTGTCTTTTCATGTCATATATAATGAGACCTCGCTATTTCGTTGTTGTGTTTTTTTCATGTCATATATAATGAGACCTCACTATTTCGTCGTTGTTTTTTTTTTCATGTCATATATAATGAGACCTCGCTATTTTGTTGTTGTGTCTTTTCATGTCATATATAATGGGACCTCGCTATTTCGTTGTTTTTTTCATGTCATATATAATGAGACCTCACTATTTCGTTGTTGTGTCTTTTCATGTCATATATAATGGGACCTCGCTATTTTGTTGTTGTGTCTTTTCATGTCATATATAATGAGACCTCGCTATTTCGTTGTTGTGTTTTTTTTTCATGTCATATATAATGAGACCTCGCTATTTCGTTGTTTTTTTCATTTCATATATAATGTGACCTCGTTATTTTGTTGTTGTGTCTTTTCATGTCATATATAATGAGACCTCGCTATTTTGTTGTTGTGTCTTTTCATGTCATATATAATGAGACCTCGCTATTTCGTTGTTGTGTTTTTTTTTCATGTCATATATAATGAGACCTCGCTATTTCGTTGTTTTTTTTCATTTCATATATAATGTGACCTCGTTATTTTGTTGTTGTGTCTTTTCATGTCATATATAATGGGACCTCGCTATTTTGTTGTTGTGTCTTTTCATGTCATATATAATGAGACCTCGCTATTTCGTTGTTGTGTTTTTTTTTCATGTCATATATAATGAGACCTCGCTATTTCGTTGTTTTTTTCATTTCATATATAATGTGACCTCGTTATTTTGTTGTTGTGTCTTTTCATGTCATATATAATGAGACCTCGCTATTTCGTTGTTGTGTTTTTTTCATGTCATATATAATGAGATCTCGCTATTTCGTTGTTTTTTCATGTCATATATAATGAGACCTCGCAATTTCGTTGTGTTTTTCATGTCATATATAATGAGACCTCGCTATTTCGTTATGTTTTACATGTCATATATAATGAGACCTCGCTATTTCGTTGTTGTGTTTATTCATGGCATATATAATAAGACCTCGCTCCTATCGAAAGCGTATGGCATTACATCAAGCAACAGCTACGCAATGATAAAATTTCAAATTTGGAAGAACTTTGTACAAAAATTAAAGAAAAGTGGGATGCCCTTTCCCCGGAGTATTGCTGCAGTCTAATTCAAGGAATTACCAAAAGATTGCAGGGTGTCAAATTGCAGAAGGGCTATGCTACCAAATATTAACTAATTCATTGTGTTTTATTTGTGTTACATTAAGATCTTAAAGTTACATTTAAATAACAATTTTCATTTTTTAATTAACTTCAACACTAGAATATTTCAATTAAAAGTCAAATATGAACAGGTAAAATTATAGAAGAATAAAAAGCCAATCAAATGAGGTATAGTTTGTTTAAACAGTAACGTTAAATTTAGCTTAAATTTGCAGTTTTTGAAAAAATTACAAGTGTAGACTTTTTGCCGCCTGTATATATATATATATATATATATATATATATATATATATATATATATATATATATATATATTTATTTATTTATTTATATATATATATATATATATATATATACAACTATGTTTCTACATAAGATTTTATGTAAATATTTTCAGTATTTACTTCGACAGCGCTCGATACGCAAGTAGAGCTAGGTAGTAAGTTTTGGAAATATATATGGCAATTAAAAAATAAACTTTACCCTAGGAAAACGGAAAAAATGATGAACTACTACCAATAATAATACGAAGAATAACAAAAATTATAATAATAATTATCATAATTAATAAACAAATACATAAATAAAACAAAATACTCTCGTTTAACATACATGTAAATAAACACCTAAACTAAACTAGGTCTTCGTTAAAACAACAAAAAACAAGTGCGCGCTACAATATATGGGTGTGTAAATAACTAAGACTCTGATTGGCCGACTGACAAATATATATATATATATATATATATATATATATATATAAGGGGGGCTAAGTATATGATGTTTGTGTGTATTTAGATGCTGAGTAACTCAAATCAAGAAATCGGTTATAGTATATCGAAAAACACGTCCCTTATTTTCAATTCTGACCGACTTTGAAAAATGGACGAAATGACCCAAACAAGATGGCCGCAACAATTAGCATGGATGGGTTAAATGACAAAATAATAGTAGTTAGAACGAAAAGGTAATGATGAAAATGTCATTTCAGTGTGACATACTACCATATGTTCTCTTATAAAACTGTATAATACACAATATACGCTTCTCTTATAAAGCTGTATAAATCAAGATTTCTTTTCTCTACATATTTTAATCATATAGCACACATGTTAAATTCCTCCGTTTCTATGCTATTCCCCTATTTTAGGTATTGAGTTAAGTTTAATAAAAAAATATTTTAAATACATTTGTATAGCTTATCGAGTAACCATCTTTTACCAACTTTATATCTATCATTTTCACCGCTTATCACTCCGTGCTCTTATTCTACACCACGTCTCTGTCTCACTCTTTCTATTTATTTCTGACGAAACGAGAGCATGCTATCCCGGTGAAGTAAATAAAGGATTCCGAATTTCGTCTAAATTCCCGAGTTCGACAGAAAAATTTCCGAGTTCGACAGAAAAATCCCCGAGTTTGACAAGATACACCTGAAAAAGGCCGGGGATTACATCGACCGAAACTTGTGAAAATGGCACCCAAGATAAGAACAGTAGTCCGATAAACCCAAATTATATGAAAAACCAATCCTCATCTCACTATTTATTACTGTGTCAATCGCTTTATTGCAGATTAATAAAATCAATATTTAACTAAATATACGGCACAAAAAAAATGAAAATTGTACTCTGCTTTAAGGTTAGTTATTTCCCAAAATTTTATTCAAGAACAGTAATCCGATAAATCCAACTGATAGGAATAACCAATCCCCATCTCACTTCAAAAACGAGAAACTTATTATTTGGTTGAGAAGAAAGTTCTTCCAGATATATTTTTTTAATTTTGATATCAAATGATGTATTTTCAAAAAAGTTTTCCCTATTAAACATTTACTTTATATATCATTTTAAAGAGCGTTTTCCGTTCTATCTAATCGTTTAAATTACAATTGTTTTAAAACAATTATGTCTTCTTTTCAGAACGTTAAATACAAGATGGATTTTTTTTTCCAGAAAGTCACTACTTATAAAGGCCCGGAGGCCACTCGGGGATAAGGGTTATTGCGTGCAAAGTAATCAATGGGATAATATCGTAGTAATCGTTAGTAATATAGATTTGATAACTTACTTAAGGGGGCGATTCATCAGGAACTTAAGTTGTAGTCAGGTGGGAAACTGGCAAACGAAAGAGAGTTCCACAGGCGTGCACGTCTAAGAAAGAATCTTTGTTCATGGAATCTAGTTTTTGATTTAGGCGCAGATAAAGAGTGGGGAAAATTATTGACAGTGGTTTCAGCTAGACGGGTGTTTTTCGTGAAAGATTATCGAGGGGGGCAGAGATTGGAGCTCAGACGAGCACTTCCCATGGAAATAACAATAAATAACAACAGCTTTGCAACGTCCCTTCTGTGGGAGAGAGGTTGCAGGGAAGAGAAAATGGCATCCCCACTAGGCTACGAAGTCTATTTTGTACTCTGTCAAGGCAGGATATACTGTTTTTAGCAGCTCCTGCCCAGATATGGCAGCAGTACTCCATCCTTGGACATACTTGGCTTTTATATAGATAGAGAATTGCATCAGCAGGTACATATCTACTGAAGCGGTAGAAGGATCCCACCATTTTTCCAGCGACCTTGGCAACAGATTTGATGTACGTGTTCCATTTCAGATCAGGAGTAAAGGTAAATCCCAGTAGCTTTACTTATTTCAATTCAAGCTAAACTGGTAATCTGCTGAAACAGCATGCGATATCAACGAAGCGTTTGGCCCAGAAATATTACTGAACACAAAATGGTGTTGATTCTGATGGTGCTTATTTTGATCAATCAAATAAATTTTGTTTAGGTCGAGATGTGTTCATCTGAATTTAAAAGTTAAAAACTGTAAGAACTTTCTTGTCAACCTGATATTCAACAAGGGACACAAAATTTTTAAGTTAAAATTTTGTATTGCTTGTTGAATAATAAATTACTCGTAATTTTCAAATTCACTGAATTTAACTTCATTCATATTATTGCTCTATCTCGTATATTGAACTTCCAAATGATACGAACAATTTGCTATGTCTGCATTTTTAAGTAGCGTTAAATATCCGTAGATTATGTTTTGAAACCAATTTAAAATTTCCCAGAGAAACTAAAATTTGGAGAATTTGTGGAATATTTATTATTTAATGAATTAATCAATCAATTGTTCGATGTCTTTTGTTAAAATCTTTACAAAAACTGGCAATATCTTCATTTTTCATAAAATACATTCTGCCCCCTTTGTTCTTTAATTTGTAAAAACAACTGAATTAAACTAAACTAAATATAACCCAGGTTTACATCCCTTACGCCTGCGTCCCAAAGTTTATAAGTTTAGGAGCGAATACTGTACTTACAAATATTTAAACATGTAAACATACTATACTTTATATATATATACATATATATATACAGATATATATTATATATATATAATGTGCGCATGTGCACGTGTGTGTGTGTAGAGAGTGATTTAGATAGATAGATAGATAGATAGATAGATAGATAGATAGATAGATAGATAGATAATGACATCCGTTATCGACTGTCGATAGAAAAGTAGATTTTAAAAGAGGTCAGCCGTGCCTAATGTATTCGAAGGACCAAGAGGTTACATTTCTACCGAGTCGTGCCATACCGACATTTCCCGTTTAAAGACGACACAATGGAACGAACTCTGGCATATTCCTTAGACCTGTACGCGTTTTGCCATGACACACGTAGCATTTTCGTAATTGGCCATTGTCCCTTATGAAATAAAGCCTCCATAAATGGTGGTACTGAAGTGTTTGAACAATTGACGCCAACTCTCCTGCCACACACGCGCACACACTTTTAGTACAGTTTTGAACGTGAGGTTAACTAAATATAAAAATAATATTCACAACGGTGTAGAACGGATTATTTACAATAGGGACGGCTAATGAAAGTGAAAGTAATTTATACGATTTAAAAAAAAATGCACCCCAAATCAAAGAATTTTCTGATTTTAATGAAATCTTCAGCACTTAGTAATTAATAAACGATTGTGAATATAACGTGTTTGTTTTAGAACAAGAACATGATTAATCCGATTATTCGAACCATTGTTCTCATTTTGAATGTTATTTTCACAACGCCTTGGTTGATGTAACCTTTGGTCTTCTTCACTGTACATTGTTGAACTCGAGAATGGTTCTGTCGAATTGGGACGGCATTTCGACTGGAATACTTTATTTACTTTATGGGTGTAAGAAAACGCGTATTGAAAAAAATAAATGCATATTTTGGTGTAATATAAAAACCGTTTTTCTTTATAAATGTTTTTAATATCTTATTTGACAATTATATTGTTCATATTAAATTCTTTTTTTCGAAAGATTCTGCATATAAATAACAGTTTGTTTTGAATTTATTTTTCTGGGACAGAAATCATCACGCCTCATCTTGTCAATTGTCAGATTATAGAATGTAAGAAAATGGACTCTTTTTTTCATGTTAGTAGACGAAAGGAAAGTAGGTATTGTCGTCAAACAATAGTATATATGACGAACGAATGAACACATTCTAAACTATCATCAAAGGAGGAGATAATGCCCGAGCGAAGTTATAACGAACGGCCATATATGACAAATCCATCCAAAAGAGAAGATAATGCCTGGGAGGATTGTCTCATAGCAACAGAACAGATTCTACACTAGCTCTTTTCTCCTTCCCTAAAAAGGGAGTATATAATGCCTGGGAGGGCGATATGATGACATTAGAACAGATATTACACTATTCTTCCTTCCTAGATGTAGAATTGAAAGATTGTTCATTAGTCTAAAATAGCAAATATAGTTAAAACATAGTACTAGTATAGTTTCGGCTTCAGAACGGCAGATATTTAATCTCCATTAGAAGTAATACTTCTTTTTATTCACGTTCACACTTAACAATGCATATCACAACTTGGACGTAAGGGGTTACTATTTGGGACCATGCATAGGAAAAGATTAACAAGATGTTGGTTTACGTTACATTTAAACTTCTGCATATCAGTACAGTCAAGGAAGCAGGTAGCAGGAAGGGGATTCCAAAGTCAAGCTTTTCGAGGGAAGAAACTATTAGAGTAGAAAGCTTTCTGGCATTTGTGGACCTCAACAGTGATTTTATTGTAAGCGGGTTTGTCGGGGATATGTACGTCGAGGGAGCACACGTGCGACGAGTTCATCAGAGTATATTCCATTAAAATACTTGCAAAACAGATACAGAGATGCAGCATTTCAACGATAGGACGGGGGTTGGCGTATAGTTTCGACTTCGAAATATACCAATTATCATTAGCAATAAAAGTAATAGTGCAATGTCATGAGCGACAAAACCAATATCCATTATTAATAAACAATGAAATATTCCTAAATCTGTATCACTATATAAATTCCTGTTCGAGTTTTAATTTTTTTTTTCTTGCGGCAGATCAACCATTTTTTTTTTTTACAAGGTGGTCATCACTTATCAAGGCCGGAAGCCATTCGGGGATAACGGCTATTGCGCGTACAGTACGTTAGTGTTGAGATTTGATAAATTGTCTTACTTAAGGGGGCGGTTCATCAGGTATTTGTTTATGTTGGACTTGAAGACATCCAGGTTGTAGTCAGGTGGGAAACAGGCAAACGGAACAGAGTTCCACAGGCGTGCACTTCTTAGAAAGAAGCTTTGTTCATGGAATCTACGTTTTGGATTTGGCACAGATAAAGTGGGGAAAATTATTGCCAGTGGTTTCAGCTAGACGAGTGTTTTTCGTGAAAGATTGGTGAGGGGTGACCAGGGATTTGAGCTCAGACGGGCACTTACCATGGAAGTAACGATAAAATAAAGACAGCCTCGCAACATCTCTCCTGTGGGAGAGAGGTTGCAGGGAAGAGAAAAGAGCATCCCCCACTAAGCCACGAAGCCTATTTTGTACTCTGTCAAGGCAGGATATACTGTTTTTAGCAGCTCCTATCCAGATGTGGCAGCAGTACTCCATCCTTGGACGTACTTGGCTTGGATGAAAGTGAAATATTCATTTACTGTCTTTGGTTAAGATATCCTCATTCTCTTTACGCTTTCAATCAGGGTGCACATATTAATCGGTTGATTAATCGGTAATGAGCCGATTAATTATCTTTTAGTTCCTATTACATTTAAACCATTTCACCAATGCTAATAAATCATCAGATAGGTTTAACACATTAACACAATAACTGTCAATTTAACTTGACAATTGTTAAGTGTCTCGTTGCTTTTGTGGCTTTCTTGCCTTGTTTGGCTTTATTAAATGAAATTACAAAATAAAAAGCACAATTTCCAATTATTACATGAATTTGATTAAACAACCAAATACGAAAAAATTACGAAAACCATTAAGTACAAATTCAAGTTTTTAAGTGAATAACTATAAGATGAAGTTCTGCTTCCAATAGAGCGTTACCTCTGCTCTGCACCTGCTGCTTCTCTATTTCGTCTTCTATTCTTGTTGCCTGCTTCCTTTGCTTCTATAGTCTCATTAGTATTTAATGTTAAATATTTTTCAGTTGTAGAAAGACTAGAGTTTCTCTCCGAGGTAAGGTCTCCTATATCTTTTTCCACCACTGAAATGAGCCATAACTTCTTGCAAGTAGTGGTAAAGATACATAATGATCAAATTATCCTCGAGTGGTCTTAAGGCCTTGTGAAGTAGTGACTCCTAAATAAAAACAAAGTCTTTTGTGCAATTATAAATAAGAGATTTACTCCTTTTGAGTTTGATTGTGCATCTTGTATTTCTGCCGTGTTTGCAGTTACAGTCTCCAGGTTTAACTCAGACCCTACTTGCTCTAAGTTTGGATTTGTTATTGTAGGCTTATTTGAAGCTAATTCATCAAACAGAATTGAAAGAGATACATTTTTACTTCAATTTTGATTTTCTTGACCCTCTGCTTAATTAGCATTAGTTGAAGATGTAGAATTCAATTTTAATGGCGTTTTCCACATCATTTTTTAATTTAAATTTGAATCTTAGAGCTAGGAAAGTAGACACATAGAAGAGTTTATCATTTAGGTCGAATGAAAATCTTGTTTCCATTGATTTACTGAATTGTTCAACAGTGGTAAAAAGGATTCCACTAAAATCAGAAATATCAAAATTAGACTAGACAGCTTCTGACAGAAAAAGCATTAAGCTGAAATTGTAGATATTATTGATATGGTTGAAGTTTTGTTACGTGTTTCTTTAGAGATTTTTCAAATGGTCTCAGTAACTAGATTATTTTTCGAATAAGTTCCCATTCATAAGGTGCGAATCTTATTGTCACCATCATCCATTACAAGAGCTTTTCGTTGTTCTAAATTTCTTATCATATAATATATCGAATTCTACCAGGTGGTCACATCTTGAATGAGTTAATATTTGTCCAAATTAAGCTGATCCTACATTTCTGTCAATTTGCTAATTGCAAACGGAGAGTAATTAAAGTGTGACACTATATTCCTGTTAGATGTCATATTTGTCTTCACAGTCTGTTGTCATTTATTGGGAGTTGCAATGTATATATGAAGCATGATAGTGACTACATTCCGTGCCATCGACAACCATATTTGCTTTTGAATCCCGCAAGACTTTATTGAAAACTTTATTGAAGATGATTTTATACAAATCTAGAATATTGTGCAGTTCTTAACTTATTCTTGTACCTGGTGGTGGAACAATTATTGTCTTTGATTGTAGACATTTGAAATATATATATATATATATATATATATATATATATTATTTGTAGTAACATTTCAAATGTCTACAATCAAAGACATGCTGCTGATTTCATCAAGAGACGATTGAACTCTTGTTTTACTTTTCTAAATATATCTGAAATTTTTTTATCAGTGAAATACTTTTTTGATGAAATATTGTAATTTGAGAAAAGTTTTACAATACGCCTTTTTAATCCAATGTCAGGTGAATCATGTTGAATGTAAACGATAATTATTTCACTTATCAGATAATGGATCTCTTGTGATCTGTTCTCATTAATATTCCAATTTTTCTTCTTGGCCAATATTGATTTATACCAGTTTGGTGTTTCACTGGAGACTCGAAATTTTTGCCACTTGTTTTTGGAATGTCTGTCCCTAAATATGTGTTTTCTTTTCTTATTTACAAATTCTTCTGCATAAAAATTTCTAAGACTATTAGTTGTTAGAAAAGTTTTTGGTGATTTGCCACCCGTTGATAAGATAGCTTGACATAAATTATAGACAGATATATTCTTATTCTTGTGATTGCCATGAAAATACTTCCACCGGAAACTGATTTCCATAATAGTTGATTGCGATTGTCAATATTTAATTAACTTTCTACGTATTAAAATTATGTCTGATATCTAATTTATAATTTACCTCAATAAAATATACATTATCTAAACCAGAAAAATTAAAATATATATGTATTGGTAGCACGTGTTTAAAAATGAGGAACAAGGTATAACTTAATAATGCTTTATTTTCCGTTCGCACGTGGTCCCAATTTCAGTACAATTCCTCAACGTGAATGCAAAAAAAAATATATCGAAAAATAATTTTCTTTTTTCAATTCAAGTTAGGTCAAAAAACTACTGAAACAGCTCGCGATATCTATGAAGCGTTTGTCCCAGGAATCACTACTGAATGCACAGCATAATGGTCGTTTAAGAAATTTCGTGGCGGCGAGAGTCTTGAAGATGATGAACGTAGTGGTCGGCCATCGGATGTTGACAACGATCCTTTACAAGCCTTAGTCGAATCCAATCCACGCACAACTGTTAGAGAATTTGCTTCTGAATTAGAAGTAACGCATACGACAGTTTCCAACCACTTGAGCGATATTGGAAAAACAAAAAAACTTGATAGATGGGTGCCTCACGAATTGAACGACAACCAAAAGGAAACGCTGTTATGAAGTATCATCTCCCCTTCTTTTACGCAACAAGAACGACCCGTTTCTCGACCGGGTTGTGATTTACGATTAAAAGTGGGGTCTCATCCATTGCAGTTGTTTGAATGCAGGCGAGACCATTACGGCGGAGAAGTACTGTTAACTAATGGATGAAATGCATCAATAACACCCAACAGTAGATAACAGAAAAGGCCCAATTCTCCTCCACGACAATGCAAGACCACACGTTACTTAGCCGACCCTGCAGAAGTTGAACGGATTGGGCTACGAACTCTGCTTCATCCACCATACTTTCCAAACCTTTCCACTACCAACTACTACTTTTTCAAGCATCTTGACAACTTCCTGCATGAGAAACCCTTCAAAAACCTAGCGATATCAAAAACGTCATCAGCGACTTCATCGCCACCAGAACGCAAGATTTTTATGTTACTGGCATAAATACACTTGTTTTGTGTTGGCAAACGCGTCTTGATTCTGATGGTGCTTATTTTAATCAATAAATTTTTGTTTGAGCCGAGATTTGTTCATCTGAATTTAAAAGTTAAAAATCGCAAGAACTTTCTTGTCAACCCGATATTTCAGTAATCAATTACAAATGCTTTGTATTAGGGAGATACTTTCCAGGCAGCCAGCTGATTATATTGGCGATATAGTTTTCTTTGGCTCCAAACAAAGTCCAACAACAACAACAAGAATGTGATGCGAGTTTCTGTTTTGATCATAAATCATTGAGCGATTTATGAGCCGCCATTTATTTCAGGAGTCGTTAACAACGGACGACTCCACTGCTGCCAATATCGACTCCTTTCTGGTAAACAACAAATGTTTATGGGGTGTGAATTTACTAAGGATGACAAGAAAAACAATGTAAGATTGACAATATTTCCGTACCCCTTCTCTCTTCCCCTTTTTTATATTTTTATTTATATATCTCTGTATTTTCTCTCCAATTTAGTTGCCCCTCTCGCTTTTTCTCATTCTCTCTATCTATCTATCTATCTATCTATCTAGGTCTCCCTCTCCCTTTTTCTTTTGTTCTCTTCTATATTTTCCTTTTCTTCGTGAATGTTTTTCTATATTGTTGTTTATTTACTTACGTCCCTACGAAGGTAAAGTTAGGCACAATCTCGGTAAAATTCAGTTCCATTAATAGTGGCGCCGGTTTGCTTTATAATATACATTAATATTTTTTTTTTAAAGTTGTCAAAAAAACAAATCTATAACAAATAAATGTTATCAAAGCCAAGATAAATCATTTCTACTTACATTGAAAAGTTTTTAGTGTGTTACATAAATACAATATAATGTAAGAAACCCATTCAGTAAATGCGACATTTATTTGGTGGATGTCTATCAGAATTTTGTTTTATTTTTATTTTTAAGTTCTTATCGAAGCTTCAAATATTTAGGTGTCAGTTCGCTGCCATTTTCTTATTCTTGCGTAATGTTTTTCGGACTAAATAAACGTTTTAAATTCGTGAAAACACTAAATATTTTCCAGATAGGTAGAAGAGTAACGTATCTTGCCTTTGGTAACATTTATTTGTTATATAGTTGTTTTTTGACTACTTTTTATATCAATGCGTATTGTAAAGCAAACCCAGGGGCGCTCTAGATTGAGACAAACGTTTAAATTACATCAGTTTAGAATGGTTTTTCCTTCTTTGACCTACTGAGTGCCCGCGGGTTTCCTGGGTGTTTGGAGGTGTGTGGTGACCAATCAAAAAAAAATGGTAGACAGGCAGGCTTGAACCCGTACCGCGAAGGAGGAGAAGAATGTGAGAAAAAAACCGTAACGTCTTTGCTGTTGCGTTCATCGCCAAACCGGAAATGGCGAAGGTTTAAATTAAGGCTAGTTAATGGAAAAGAGACGATAACTTTCGAAAACATCGGAAAAAACGACCCTTCCCCGTAGAAAAGTGCTCAGTTGAGGGTGAAGTAATTAATGTTTTGGGCCAATTTTTCGATTTTGTCGTCGGAAAGGTCGAGCTTCAAAATGATACCGATCTCGTAAAAATCCGTTGCCTCTGTCGAAAGTTTTAGACATACATACATACATACATACATACATACATACATACATACATTTAACCAGACAGGTGAGATTTATATTATAGAAGACGGGGAGGAGATAATATCAGAAAATAGTGAAATATCAAAATAGAATAGATGCAAAATTTTGCTCTTTGTCAAAATGTATGTCTGTCTGTATATCTGTATATCTGTTTATCTCTCTCTTTCTCTCTCTCTCTCTCTCTCTCTCTCTCTCTTTCTCTCTCTCATATATATATATATATATATATATATTCTTACTTTCACTATCTATCATATCTGCTTGATCTATTCTGTATTTCTTTCTCTCTCTTTCTTTCTTCAATATTTCCTTACCCCCCCTCTCTCCCTCTCTCTCTCTCTCTCTCTCTCTCTCTCTCTCTCTCTCTTTCGTCTTTCTTTCTATCTCTTTCTCTCGCGCACGGTCTATTTCTTTATATATCTCGCTCTCATTTCTGCCCACATCCTAAACTCGAACCGGGCGACATGTTCATTAAGATCATAAACAAAGCTCCTGTCAGGAAACAATTTATAAAAGTGAAATGTACCGAATTTTGTTCAATGACCTTTTCCAAGCAAGAGGTCACAATTCTAATCGGCGACAATAAGTTGACTTCTAGATTAATTTATGCGACACTTTGGGGGATATATTAACTTATGCGACACTTGAACCAAAATAAATGGATCTACAAACGCACTCTTTTCTTTCAAACAGACGATCAACGTAGATCAGTTAGTCTATTTCAACGGCATATCAAACTTTTTACACCAGATAACAATAACTATTTAAACAATTTTACTCAAGATATTTGATCTATAGACATGAAATTTGTTATATAAGGTATTCATACATGTGGAAATTTTTTATTGGTTTTCATCCGGAAAAATGGCTGCTAATGGCTGTCAAAATTAAAAAATAAATGGTACTTGGGGTCATCGGGATTTTATCTGTTTGTCAACTGTTTCACCATTGCGCATGCATAAATCTATCACATTATGCTAAAAATAAGTAAGTTTGAAAATACCTTTTAAAGATTAGTTCAAGCTGGCCTAATGGTTATCGTACTTGACTCGCGATCTTTATATTTTGGTTTCGATCTCAGCTCGAGTATTTATTTTACTTAGAAGAAGTGAACTATTTAAAAAAAAACAAGATAATACTCTCATGCACATGTCTTAGTTTCTGTGTGAATTAAAATATAATATTTTATGGGTATTTTACGACGAGATATAGCAAAACTGGTAATTAGTAACACCTGAAGAGAGTGCTCAATACTATTGCAGAGCAAATATGCGTTTTATTTTTTATTATTAAAACTTAATTATTGTAGATCTCTCCACTAGCCCCCTTATTTTCTTTTCCCTTCTCTTTTTTTTTTCGCTCTCGTATTTCTTTTGAAATCGTTCTTCCAAATAATAATAGCCATTTCTGTAAGGTCTGGCGAGGCTGCTGGATCGTAAATATGGTCCGGCAACCGAAACATATGTAACTGAACAGATAAAACGGTAATAAAAAATAAAACGTATATATATATATATATATATATATATATATATATATATATATATAGAGAGAGAGAGAGAGAGAGAGAGAGAGAGAGAAAGAAATAAAAAGGGAACAAACAACGTTATGTTTTAATCAACGTTTCGTCTTTATTTGAAGACTTCTTCTAAATGAATGAAATTAAGAAAATAAAACACCAGTACAAATATTTGAAAATATATTTTTGATGTAATGAAATGCATGCGCCTGTTCCATTTCAGAAATGGAAAATATCGTTGAGATTCAAAAAAAAAGAGGTCTACATGACATTATAAAAAAAATAACTCTCTTTCACAACGCTATATTCTCCTCCTTTTTTTCCTGAATTTCCCACGACTTTTTCCGTTTCTGAAATGAAACAGAGTCATACATTTTATTACATCAAAAATATATTTTCAAATATTTGTAATGGTGTTTTGTTTTCTAAATTTCATTCATCCAGAAGTCTCGCAATAAAGACGAACCGTTGATGAACGCATAACTTGGTTTGTTCTTTTTTATTTCGTCAGAATACTATTTCCATTATCATTATCATATATATATTTGTGTGTGCGTGCCTGCGTGTATGTGTGTATGTATGTGTCTGTGTGTATATATGTCTGTGTGTGTATGTGTGTGTGTTAAGAAACAGAGAAGAACGTGAGAGCGGAGTGAACCTCCCTACCCTTCCCGTGAACACTGTCGTCGATTTTCTACTTTATCATTCACGGACTTTAATAGAGAAGATAGACAGACAACAGAATCCGATACTCTGGCAGTAATGGAAGCTGACGATATATACGAATTTATACAGATTCTTAGCATAAATAAGCATCAACAATAATCCAAACATTTTTATGACAACAAATAGAGCGCTTTTCAGAAGCTGATAATGCTCATACAAATATTATGACCACGCATTCTAGGCTTGTGCCGATGACCTTCCCCCGTCCAATGTCTAAAAAAGCAGTCAAGTTTAAAGCGCACTCATTGCTAGCCACACTGTAGAGCGATAAAAGAGCGAAACAGCCTTTCCGTGAAGGACAATATTTAAATAAATATTTGTACATATTGATATAGTAAAACTATGTTAAACAATATTTTTAATATATTTTAATCGCATAGTATACATGTTAAGATATTGTTTAGTTTAAGGATTAAGATATATTTTAACAACTTTCATTTCAATTATCATTTTCAATAAGTGATCTAACTCTTTCTAAGTTTCTTCTTACCCTTCTACAACTTTCTCACTGCCACTTGAGCTGCCACGGTTTCGAATACCGGATTCGGTAGTGCTCAATTAATGAGCGCAAATGGGGGCAAAACTAACTTCCGGCTGGTGCATTTCATAGCTCGTGTAAATTTCGACATTGTTTGACTGTGAAAACAATTATATTATCTCTCACATTCTGAAAATTCTAATATATATATATATATATATATATATATATATATAGTGGAAATGGTAATTAATAAAAACTGAAGAAAGTACTCAATACCGTTGTAGAGCAGATATGCGTTTTATTTTTTATTACCGTATCTTTCTGTTAAGTTACATCATTGTTTCAGATACTCGGCCGTTTTTTGGGCCGTGTGTAGCTTCCTCAGACTAAACTATATATATATATATATATATATATATATATATATATATATATATATATATATATATATATATATATATATATATATATATATATATATATATACATATATATATATATATAGTCCTGGTCAAAATCATAAGACCACTTAAGAAAGTAAGCGTTTACGCATATTATCGAATTTTTAATCAAACAAATGGTCGAAACCATTTCCAAAGGGGAAAATATGATGGAAAAAGAATGAAATCTGCTTCATTCGAAACCTTAACTTTGATCTAATAATTATTTTTTAAAAAACAAAATTTTTCACCTGGTCAAAATGATAAGACTACTGATAATTTATCTAACAAAAGGCAATTATAAATTACTAAAAAGGGTCTCAGTATTTAGTATAGCCTCCATTATTACGAATTACTTCAAAAATTCTCTTCGGCATGCTTGCGACTAAGTTTTTTATCAGTTGCGAAGGAATTTTATCCCATGTACTGAAAACTGAATCAGAAAGTTCCTTTATAGAATCATACTGGATTCCATCCTTGAATACTTCTTTTGTCATACATTCCTAAAGATTTTCAATGAGATTGAGGTCCGGAGAACATGTTGAATGATCTAACAATTCTATATTATTTAAAGAAAAGTATTCTCGTGCTTGTCGAGAAGTGTGTATCGCAGCGTTGTCTTGCTGGAAAATCCAATTTCTTCCACACAGACGTGGACCTTTAGTCCTGATAGAAGCATTTTCAAGCATTGAAATGTACTTCAATGATGTTTGCCGACCTTTCACTACTTGCAACTTTAGGGTTCCAGCTGACGAGAAAGCACCCCAGATCATTAAAGACCCTCCTCCACTATGCCGAGTTGAAAAAGTCTCTTTGGGCAAATGTTTATCATGCCAATAGTGTTGAAATCCATCTGGACCATCGAGATTAAACTTTTTCTCATTGGAGAAAATTACATTTTCCCACTTCTCTTCATCCCAAGTCTGGTATTTGGCGGCATATTTAAGTCGGTTAGTTTTATGCTGTTCAAGAAGACGTGGTTTCTGCAGTCGCTTTAAATGAATGAACCCCTTCATTTTCAGATGCCTTCTGATGGTTTTAGGACTACATTCTGCTGCTGTTTCTTTTCAATCGACTCGAGCTCATACTGGAGTTGTTTTTTTTTTTTAAACTTCTGACACGATGATCCAGTGATGGGGTTATTTTTATTTATTTATTTTTTTTTTTTTTGTCGACCTGGACTCTTTTTGTGCCCATATTGATCTGGATTTCTTAAAAATTTTGTGATGACCGTTTTGCTACGATTCACTACTTTGCAATAGATCTATGGAAGAGTCCACCCCTATTAAGCTCAAAGATCCTTCCTCTCTCAAACTCTGATAATGGTTTCCCTTTTGCCATTTATAATTTAGTAAGATGTTTTTTATCCACTAGCAAATTGCTTTTCGTAACATAGAAAGTTTTTCGTATTCATTTTTTTTAAACTAGCCGATTTTATTAAAGTGGTCTTATCATTTAGACCAGATGAAAATGTTTGTTTGTTTTTTAAATAATTATTAGATCAGGGTTAAGGTTTCGAATGAAGCAGATTTCATTTTTCCCCATCATATTTTCCCTTTTGGCAATGGTTTCGACCATTTGTTTGATTAAAAATTCGATAATATGCGTAAACGCTTACTTTCTTAAGTGGTCTTATGATTTTGACCAGGACTGTATATATACAGGGTGACCAAAGAAACGGGCCCCAACTAGGCCCCGTTTCTTAGTGTTTTGTTCGAATGAAATGAAACTTTGGTTTATATATATATATATATATATATATACATATACGAAGTGCCTCAAATAAGTTTCCAGACTTTTTTCGTGTGGACAGTTTTATTGATAGTACACATATGAAACTCTAGTCCCCTCCGAGCTAACCCCCTCCGGCTACAATGCAGTCAGTATACCGTTCAAACAACTTCTGAAAGGCTCCATGGAAAGCCTCTTGTGTGAACGTGTCAATGACCCTCGTCACAGCCTCTTTCATCTCCTCAATTGTCTTATAACGACAGCCGGCAAGGTTTTCCTTGGGCTTAGGAGATATCCAAAAGTCACAGGTAGCCAAGTCTGAACTATGAAGAGAGTGGAGAACTGTCTTCATGTCATCTTGGTCAAATAGTCTGATCTTCTCTGGAACAAATCTTCGGCATTTTCAGTTCCTTGCCAATAATTCTCTGTACAGTTTCCACACTGTGAACTTATTGTTCCTATAGACACACACTGTTGTTTTGACTTCATTACTCCTCTCAAACCTCCCATCATATCTCACAAACTTTCTGCCTTCCTTGAATCTCTTAAAACTGATACTCGATTCATGCAAGATGGTCCAAAGTCAGTCTGAAATATTCCATACGTTTCTGTGGCATTTTCCAAGTTTAAAATAGAATTTTATTGCATATCTTTTTTCTAAAGTGTCCTCACGTCCAGATTGCATTTTTGAAATTCACCAGTTGTGACAATCAGGTTTTGAGTAGAATGCGTTCCAATAACTGCTGTAGCTGTTCATATATACATACATATATATATATATATATATATATATATATATATATATATATAACTATTTAATTTACTCACATAAAATTAATATACGAAAGTATAAATTTATGCGTAAACTTTAAGTATTTACTTCAAAAGTGCTCAATACGTCGGTAGAGCTAGTTAGTAAGTTATAAAATATATATGGCGATTAAGCTCCACTTAATATTCCGCGTTCCATCCACTCTAGGACTTTTCAGGCTTATGCGCCTTTGAAAAAAAGCCATATATATATATATAAATCAAAACGCGGATTCCATGAACAAAGCTTCTTTCTTAGAACTGCACGCCTGTGGAACTCTGTTCCGTCTGCCTGCTTCCCTCCGGACTACAACTTGGATGTCTTCAAGTCCAATGTTAACAAATTCCTAATGAACCGCCCCCTTAATTAAACACTTCATCAAATCTCCACACTAACGTAATGTACTTGCAATAACCCTTATCCCTGAGTGGCTTCCGGGTCTTGATAAGTAGTGATCACTGTGTAAAAATATATATATATATATATATATATATATATATATATATATATATATATATATATATATATATATTTATTGTGATCAGCCTTTTCTTTCAAATACAGCATTCTTTATTTCGAATGACGAGTATCGAAACATCACCCCAGACTTTCTCTTTCGGGGTTAAGAGAGGTCATAATATGTTTCACGAAGTTCATCACTGGTGCAATCTCCTTGCTGGGCTAAAGATGATGGCTCCATTTTTGTTTGTTTGTTTGTTTGTTTGTTTGTTTGTTTGTTTGTTTGTTTGTTTGTTTTGTTTTGTTTTGTTTTGGGGTTTTTTTTCGAACTTTTCTGAAAAGTAGGAGCGAAAATGCCCCGTGTTCAACGGGACGTGTACACACGCCATTGTCATCGGTATGTTTTTGGTTGTTTCTCTTTCTTTTTTCTTTTTTTTTTTTTAGTTATTGCTATTTTGTCTTTTCATGTTTACTTTTATTTTAGAAATGATTTCGCATTTTTACTTTTTGCTATTTTTCATTATTTACATGTATTATTATTTCTGTTCATTTATTTTCACTGAAATATGTAGAGGCTTGACATATTGCATACAGACCGCCATATTTGTTTTATAAGAATTTAGGTAACTTTGTTTTTAGTGTGTCCAAACATTTCTGTCCGCCGATAGTCAGTCTGTCTCACACTTCTAATTGAAATAGCATGTCCATCGCCAACGCGCTGATTAAATGGACGCATCTGATTGTTTCTTTTTATTATTATTATTATTATTATTATTATTATTATTATTATTATTATTATCTTTTTGGTTTTTGTTCTCGTATAAAATCATTTATATATATATATATATATATATATATATATATATATACTAGCAGGTCGTCCGGCATTGCCCGGTCGTAAATACGATTAAATATGATATTTTCTTTGATGCATATTTTATATTCTTATTATATTGCATTGGACCTAAGATATAGTAATGATTTAAAAAGTTTTTTTTAATTACTCGTGTACCACCACCCAGAATCAAAACCAAAATATGGTATAATAATTTACATTTACAGGCTCATCTCTAACAGACTGATTGAAATTGAAACTAAAAACAATCAATAGATTGGCCGCTTAGGAATCAATAAAAATGTACAGGGGAATAGCTGTAAGAATTACATTTTTTAACGTAAATAAATGATGTATAAATTTCAAGCATTTAAACATGGTTTCAACAATAAAATGCACGTTGTCACTTTTGTTTTTAAAATTAAAACAATAAGTAGCGATCAAGAATGATTTTCAATTGTGTAAGCGATGTTTTGCTTTTGCAAACTTCATTTTTGATGGCGCATTAATTGCATTTATTGAATTTTGAAGATTTTTAACTCATTTCCTGTATAGCAAAAAATAGTTAGGAAATGTGTGGCATTTGATTGTTCTAACGGAAATGATACGAAGTTTCCTTTCCTTTTAGAGAATCTGATCTGATTGAAAAACGAAATAAAACTTGTTAATCGAAATAATTGGTTCCCTATGACAAATTCAGTGTCTTCTGCATCAAAAATTTTCGGGATGAATATATTTTAAAAGAAAAAGAAATTGAATTGGAATGTACAAACAATATGAACAACACATTCAGAATAAATAATAAAATCATCCCTTTCGCCGACTCAAAGAGATTTTATAAAACCCCAAAGCAACGACCAACTGAAAAACATTAATTAAAAGATTTTCTTTCAACATAGCAGGTTTTACACAATTGACTGTGATATATTGTTCTTCTGGTTTAGAATTTAAAAACCATGACGATTATATTCTAATTGATCGAATAGTCTTTAATCTTGAAACACATTTTCCATCTATAAAAAAATGTATTCAAATCAACCGAAACATTCACGTCCAGCTCAAATGCAATGTAAATTCTATACTGTTACCATAATAATTTATATATGGAAATAATGTTAAACTCACAAAATTTAGCATGTTAGAAAATTTTCCAACATACATCAAAATCGTCGTGGAAGACGAGCCATACTCGATTTTAAACGATTAGAAAAAGAAAAATTATAAACCAAAAGGTCGTCCTTCATTTTCTGCAGACCTAATACGTTATCCCTTATATATATATATATATATATATATATATATATATATATATATATATATATATCCCTTTTATATAGATATATATAGATATGTTAGTGATGGGACGACATCAATTATTGAATAAACGAATATGTGAATATGATACAAACTGTTAAATGTCTTCACATTTATTTTCCTTCTGGAAAATCCGATCTTATCGAAAATGGATAAAATGTGTTAATCGAAATAATTGGTTCCCTACGAAAAATTCAGTTCTTTGCGTCAAGCATGTTGAAGATAAATATATCTTAAAAGAAAAATAAACAAATTGAATTGGAACTTAAAACTAATATCAACAATGCATTCAGAACAAATAAAATAATTTCTCCCGCCGACTCAAACAGATTTTAGAAAATCCTGAAGCAACTGAAAAATGTCATCTAAGCTTCAACCTCTGTCACACCAACAAAATGTTGCATCCCTCTGCCTGTTCTACAAGTATATTAATGGGGAATGATCAGACGAACTACAAACCCTTGTACCCCTTTGACATAAATACCCCCGACAAACAGCAAGATCCCAACCCTACACAGTAGAGATCCCTAGATGTAAGAAAGCCTTCTACTCCAATAGTTTCTTCCTCAGAACTACTAGAATTTGGAAATCCTTCCGGGATTCTGCTGTCCCAACTGTACTGACATGCAGAAGTTCAAGTGTAATGTGAACAAAAATCTTGCTGCTCATCTCCCTACATAGAATCCCTGCAATTTATGTCCCTGATTGTAGCCCCGCACATCGAAATGGCAATGTGCCTTCTTTGGAGTAAAAATGGAATTAAAAAATGTTTAAGATGAATTACAACATTTTCTTTCAACATAACATATTTTACCCAATCGACTGTGATATGGTGTCCATCTGGTTTAGAATTAAAAAACCATGACGATTATATTCTAATTGATAGTCTTTAATCTTGAAACACATTTCCATGTATAAAAAAAATGTATTCGTATTAACCGAAACATTCACGTCCAGCTCAAATGCAATGTAAATTCTATACTGTTACAATAATGGTTTATATATGGAAATAATCCAATCTACATCAAAATCGTCGTGGAAGAAGAGCCGTACTCGATTTTAAACGATTAGAAAAAGAAAACATTATAAACCAAAAAGGTTTATAATGTTTTACTGCTATGTTATATATGAAGACAAGCTTTTAAATTACTTCTAAAGAAATTTCTTTATAAGAAAAATTTCAAAGAAGTAAGGTGGGATCAATTACAGCAGCGAAATCCTAGAAGACGGACTGCCTATCATCACTGCATATTGAACTTGCTTTCGTCGCTAAAATCACTTTCAACCAATATGAAGTCATAATCTTCATTGCATCTGACGACGTCTAAACGGCACTTTCTGTTCTTTACAGAAATCATTGGCTTGCGTCTTGCAATACAGCCTCGCAAATTAAATTCTTTAATATGTTTTTAACTGCAGAAAGAGAGCACTTTTTAACAAGATTACACTGTTGTTTGATTTTGGGAGTCATTTCAAATCTGTTTCTGAAGCTTTCTTGATAGCATTGTCTTCCCTGGAGGAAG
>NC_136519.1:70091896-70169396 GCF_053919585.1 Euprymna scolopes
TACTGTATATTACCCTAAATAGCGACATAAAAATCAAGGATATAGGTTTATACAGGGACGACGACCTAATGATATTTAAGGATGCCATAAGCATAAAATGTGATGGACTTGGAACAAAAATATTTAAGGTTATGAAAAATGTGTGCCTTAAGGTGGAAATTACCAGCAATATTAAACAAATAACTTTGATTTAGCTATCTATACATACAAACCATAACATTAGTTAAATACGCAACCCCCCACATATATCTACCACGCTCCAACCACCCACCCTCTATTATTAAGCACATGCTTAAATCAATCGAACGTAGAATAAATAATAACTCCTCCAATGAGGAAATAATCACTAGATATAAAAAAATATTTATAACAATGCACTAAAACAATAGCGGATACAAAAATGCCGACATTAAATACAATAGAAGCAATATAAAATAATCTAATAATCGAGGTAGAAAAATAATCTGGTCTAACCTCCCTTCAATCTAATGGTAAAAACAAAAATTGGGAATAGGTCCCTACATCTTATAGATAAACGCTTTCCACCAGGTAGTAAACTATATAAAATCTTTAATAAAAACACCTTAAAACTTAACTGCAGTTGTACTGAACACCTAGAAAGAATCATAAAAAAAGCATAATAGTAAACTATTAAGGAGTAATATTCCAACTACAGGCACTAATAATAGTGATTACAGAAAGGCCTGCAATTGTCAAAGACCGACCGAATGCCTAATAAGCTATAATTGCCTCTCATCTTCGGTTGTATACCATTCTACGAACGGTAGAAAACCCAGAAATAGAAAAATTCTAGCAGCGCCCTTATGACCTTTAAAAACAGATTCTATGGTTATACACTGTCAATCAATAATAAAGCATATGCCACGAACACCTCACTCTCTGTGCAATACTCGAGGTTAATCGAGGCGAACAAAACACCATTAGTCGAATGGAAAATACTTAGAAAAACCCGGAAGCCACTCGGGGATAAGGGTTATTGCGTGTACAGTATGTTAGAGTTGAGATTTAATAAAGTGTCTTACTTAAGGGGGCGGTTCAACAGGAATTTGTTTATGCTGGACTTGAAGACATTCAGGTTGTAGTCAGGTGGGAAACAGGCAAACGGAGTTCCACAGGCGCGCACTTCTAAGAAAGAAGCTTTGTTCATGGAATCTACGTTTTGATTTTGGCACAGAGTGGGGGAAATTTTTGACAGTGGTTTCAGCTAGACGGGTCCAATATTTTTATGGAGCATTCCGGTTTCTGATTTATTGCTAGCAGAACATGTCTCCATTTGATTGGTTAGTTCCTATTGCCAGTGTCTATAAGTAGAACCTTCCAATTATTTTACCCTCTATTACTATTAATGTTGAGGATGAGTCTACTTCCTGCTTCGGGTGCTTGTAGACTAAGTAAAAAGTACTTGTCAAGAATCCGTTCTTGACACTCAGTCCGACAGGTGCGGGGCGGGAAACCAGCCCAGTACCTGTCGGACACCGCTTGGGTATCACGCAGGAGGTCCACCCTCCCAGGCCTTGCCACTCGGCTTTCGGGCGAGGCCAGTTTATCGCTTGTCGCATGAGGCGCCCCGAGCGGAAAATGCCGATGGGGATGCTCAAGCAATTTTTATCAAGGCTAGAGTGTCCCTCTTTTAGGGAAACTTGCCTATCTCCCATCTTCCGACCTTGTGTCACACAATAATTTTGTGGGGAATATTCAAATATCTTCCTTATTATTTTATTAACAAATATCGTAACAAGAATGATTAAACAACGTGGCGATGAAAGCAAAACATGTAGACAAATAAATAATGCATTTGCCCGGTATCCTATTGCTTTTAAGCTATATCAAATTAATCACAGTAGATTATTAGAAAAAACCTGCTTTAGTAAAGTATAATATATCTAAATAATACATATAGGGCAAAATAAATATTTTTTAAAAATCATGTATATATTTATATATACTAGCGGGACCTGTGGAAGTTCCACAATGGCATCTTTCATATATAATATATTGTTGCTAGGCATTCTGTGGATGTTCAGTGTAAATGGAGACCCCGCGATGTTATTGTAGTCTTTTTGTTAAAACTGTAAACGTATTTATCTAAATAACCTGGTAATGTAGATTCAGAATATATCTGATTATTACGGTTTATTTCTAATATCCTTATAGGCGCCTGTAATATATTTCCATTGTATGGACGCCCGGGGCGAACGTAAACCCCACGATATCATTATATCATCTTTAGACGGAACAAATACGACTACCAAGAAGGTAGATTTTCGTTTCACTTACGACCCAAAAGCAACATCAGTTTTTTATTTAATTTTTATTTATTTACATTGCGTTTCCGGTGATCTGGAGATCCTATTTATTAAAAAAGGAGATAAAAGATGATAGCTGGCATGCTACAAACTTTAAATTAGCGTATCTACATACTAATAATTTAATGTTCGTAGTATCTTTTTAAATTAGCGTATCTACATACTAATAATTTAATGTTCGTACTATCTTTTTAAATTAGCGTATCTACATACTAATAATTTAATGTTCGTACTATCTTTTTAAATTAGCGTATCTACATACAAATAATTTAATGTTCGTAGTATCTTTTTAAATTAGCGTATCTACATACTAATAATTTAATGTTCGTAGTATCTTTTTAAATTAGCGTATCTACATACTAATAATTTAATGTTCGTAGTATCTTTTTAAATTAGCGTATCTACATACTAATAATTTAATGTTCGTACTATCTTTTTAAATTAGCGTATCTACATACTAATAATTTAATGTTCGTACTATCTTTTTAAATTAGCGTATCTACGTACTAATAATTTAATGTTCGTACTATCTTTTTAAATTAGCGTATCTACATACTAATAATTTAATGTTCGTACTATCTTTTTAAATTAGCGTATCTACATACTAATAATTTAATGTTCGTACTATCTTTTTAAATTAGCGTATCTACATACTAATAATTTAATGTTCGTACTATCTTTTTAAATTAGCGTATCTACATACTAATAATTTAATGTTCGTACTATCTTTTTAAATTAGCGTATCTACATACTAATAATTTAATGTTCGTACTATCTTTTTAAATTAGCGTATCTACATACTAATAATTTAATGTTCGTACTATCTTTTTAAATTAGCGTATCTACATACTAATAATTTAATGTTCGTACTATCTTTTTAAATTAGCGTATCTACATACTAATAATTTAATGTTCGTACTATCTTTTTAAATTAGCGTATCTACATACTAATAATTTAATGTTCGTACTATCTTTTTAAATTAGCGTATCTACATACTAATAATTTAATGTTCGTACTATCTTTTTAAATTAGCGTATCTACATACTAATAATTTAATGTTCGTACTATCTTTTTAAATTAGCGTATCTACATACTAATAATTTAATGTTCGTAGTATCTTTTTAAATTAGCGTATCTACATACTAATAATTTAATGTTCGTACTATCTTTTTAAATTAGCGTATCTACATACTAATAATTTAATGTTCGTAGTATCTTTTTAAATTAGCGTATCTACATACTAATAATTTAATGTTCGTACTATCTTTTTAAATTAGCGTATCTACATACTAATAATTTAATGTTCGTAGTATCTTTTTACTTTCTACTCTCCTTTTTAATGAATAGAATCTCCGGATCAAATAATTTATAATTTTGAAACCGTGACACACGTACATACGTACATACGTTATAGTTTTATATATCTTCTCTTCTCTTCTCTTCTATCTTCTATCTATCTTCTTCTATATAAATAAAATGAACTCATTTTTTCCCCTCCGACTTTGACGTTTATAGGACTGCACCTGTATACATTTGGTGCAGCCGTATCATACACAAACTGAATCACGACATCTGCCGTATGTTATAGGGTTATTACATATCAAGGATCTCGCTGATCACAGTTTCCTATATTCTGTCTGGTGAGAGTCCACTGTAAAAATCGGTTACATTTAATGGAAGTAGTAAAGTAAACTCTCTCTAACAAATTCATCCTACCACCGTCACTCACTTACACCGTACCAGAACATTCACAGGAGACATTTAAAACCGATCACCGGTAAGAATTTATCTAAAAACTGGACTGAACTTACACTGAAACGAACCACGCTTACTTTGCCATTGTTTAGCATAAAACATAAACACAATTTATAAAGCATTTATTATAATAAAATTAGATTCAAACAGAACACAATCCGTTACCTGGAATTGAATTCATAATTACATTACTTCGATTTCGTTATAACCCGCGTGGTTAAAGTTTAATGAAAACCTGAATTGACATTTACGTGAAACGCACCAAACTTACTTACTTACTTACACAAACACAACTTCCGTTTCGCTCTTTCCTTACGTGCTTTTTTGCTTTCTTTCTTTCTTTCTTTCTTTCTTTCTTACCTTTCGTTGTCTTTTTGCTTTATGGGTGATGGTGGTGGGGTTACTTCCCTATCTTTATCTTTCCTTTCGGTCTTTCCTTCTTTCTTTCTTTTCTCTCCATTTTCTGCTCTTTCCATTGTTAAAACGAAACGAAACAACCGGATATTCCAGGTTTTACTTACACTCTATCACTCTACGACTATTACTTGTGTATCCAACTCTATTTGTGCCAGTAAAAAAAAGTAGCATTTATTATTTTTGGTAATAATTATTAATTGCTTATTTGTTTTGTTTTTCACCCTTTTTTTAGACTAACCATTCTTTAATCTCATTATAAAATCGATTTTTCCAACTACATTTTAGGTGGGGGGGCCATTACAACCTCCGAAGGGGGTTTGTATTACTGTACACATAGATTCGAAAAAGTTGTCAAAAAAAAAAAAATACATAACAAATAAATGTTCTCAAAGCCCAGATCAGTTACTTTTCTGCCAAACTGGATATCTTTTTCGTGTTTTTATTCAATGTAACAATATTCGGCTCGAAAACCATACAGTGTTTACCGATGTATTCGAAAATTCAGGAAGGCGTCTCAGTCACACCCTCTTTAACACCGTAAGTATAGAAAAAGGTGTTATAAATAAAAAATATACAAAATACTATTAAAAACACGCCGAATATATTTAACAGTATTTCATTAAGTTTTTTATTCATAACATCTTTTCCCAATTCAATGTAACATGTTTATTCAGCTCGAAAACCATACAGTGTTTACCGATGTATTGGAACATTCAAGATGGCGTCTGATTCTCTCTTTAACACGTAAGTGTGGGAAAAGATGTTATAAATTTTGTATAGTTTTTTATTTATAACACCTTCTTCCATACTTACGGTGTTAATGAGGGTGTGAGACGGAGACGCCATCTTGAAATTTCGAATACATCGGTAAACACTGTATGGTTTTCGAGCTGAATAAATATGTTACATTGAATAAAAACACGAAAAATATATCTATCCAGTTTGGCAGAAAAGTAACTTATCTTGGCTTTGATAACATTTATTTGTTATATATTTGTTTGGTTTTTTTTTTCACAACTTTTTCGAATCTATGTGTACAGTAATACAAACACCCATTTTGTGTTTTATATAGATAAAGTACAATTGTTGATTGTTACTGTTTTGATTATATTCGTTGGGGGGGACAATTAAATAATTAAGAAAGATTAAAATGAAGCGAAATTTAAGTTTCCGTTACATTTTTACAACAACCGTAAAACAGTGCATACTCAGCAAGTTTTATCGTATTTTATTTATTTTTTTGCATAATTAATGATGGAAGTATTTTTCTGTTTATTTTCTTAACATCTATTAAAAAAAAAAAATAATTTGTACATTCTCTGGAAAAAAAGAATCAAACTTTTCTCTACTTTCACATGTGTTCCATTTTAACAAACTGAGCCACAGCAACGCGTGGCCGGGTACAGCTAGTTGTTAAATAAATTATAATAAATATAAAAACATAAGTTCATAATATATCTAATAAAATAAAAAGCAATATAACAAAACATTCCCTTGTAAATTATTATGGTTTCATGTAATACGAAAAGAAATTATCCGTGACCTTGCTTCGTATGGTTACGTCTTATGAAGCCACTGTCTTTGTTAAAAAAATATTCGTTTGAAAATCGTTACGGTATCATGTTATATAACAATGAAAATTGTTATCTATGACCTTGCTTCCTATCGTATGGTTACGTGTCATGAAGACACTATATTCGTTAAGAGCGTTCGCTTGTAAATCATTACGGTGTCACGTGATATAAAAATGAAAATCGGTCTTCAATTTTGTCTCTAGTGTGTTAGAACAAAATAAAGATTCGAATAACAAAGGATATCAGGTTGCTTATTTGTACAGAGTAGGACGATAAAAGTGTCGCCCTAGAGAAAACACTATAGCTTTATCTTAAAACTCTTATTGAAAAAATCAATTCAGGTAACTTGATTATGCAGTAGTTAGTGATGTTCTCGACGTATGAGCAAACAAAGTAGTCCAGCGGGAGGAGGGGGTGGGGCAGTGAGAGAAGGATATAAATTCGTAATACTCCTTCTGAGCAAAGTCTCTTTGGACTTGTGGGCCGACACAGATGCCTGCTGCCACACCCAGGGTCTGCCAGCGGACACCTGATTGCACCAAGGGATCAGCACACTCTTCAGCACATCGAGGTACATTTTGGTTTTGATTTCAAGCCGACTTCAAAGATGTAAAGTGGCATTATGTGGCCCTCAATTGAAACAACACCAAAGACCATAACCGTGGGTCGTCCGATATGTTGAGCTGTGCTCTTAAGCGTTGAACCATTGCATTTCGAAGGTGCTGGCAATGGTCCTGTTATCATAACTTTGATCTTTAGAGAGCACGAGTTGTATAGCAGCGCGTCTCCGATCTCGCTCGTTGAACATTGTGTCACTTTCAGATATGATAAAAGGCTCGTATCGCTCTTGGAATTTGTACACAACTAGCCATTTGCAGACCATTTACTAGTAAGTAAATGGTCTGCAACAAAAAAAGCGTTTTTTATCAGATGAGAATGGAATCATGTCGTCGTTTCCAATGCGACCATTTTATCGTCTCACCCTGTATTAGTATCGCTTACACGCATTTCTTTATATACGTCAGCCTTCGTTCCAGGGATCACCGATTGAAGGTACAGTGCGAGGTTGGCTCACTTCTCAGTATCGATGTTTATCGTCCATCGTTGCCCGATCATCTCTGCGTATTTACGAGAATCTGTTTTCATTTTTAAACATTTCTTTTTAGCCGACAAAATCCAATGTTTATTTTGTCAAATTCATCTTGAGATTTTCATGAATCACAAACTGTTAAAAAGAACGCAAACTTGAATTCAAAATGTTATTCAGATTTGATTTTCGATTGCTACCCTATATGTGTATAACCCAATCCCATAACATCAGTACTAGTTACTATTATTATTATTATTATTATTATTATTATTATTATTATTATTATTATTATTATTATTATTATTATTATTATAAGTAATCATACAGGCCATCATCAAAGATTTCTCTCTGAGAACAACTTGTGGTGTTCTCTGATGTCTGAGTGACAACAAGTCTCCCCAGATTTTCAGTACTGTCTACCTCTTTCGATAACCGTTGCTGATGAATTTGTTTTATCGCAACAGCCGCTAACCATTGATTCCTCATTGGCAACAACCATTGGTTTTCACTGGAATTTGGATGGCAATAAGCCTCCCCCAGCTCCTCTTTGCACTCATTTAGCCGAGGTCTGGTTATTGCTCTTTCTCATCAGTCTTTCTATCTCCCATGACCCTCACTTATTTGCAGAAGGGGAACTAACTTACAATTATCAGTTTCTGTAAGTTTGGGACTGTAGTTCATGTGTGTTAGTCTCTACATTCAAGGGTTTTCATGAATATTTCAGCCGTTTTCTTTTTGTTATCCGTTGTATCTTCTCAGCCATCCCTCGGATTCCAATCTCTCCCATTCTTTTTTTTCAGAGTATTTTTGTATTGTTCCTAGCGCTCCTATTATTAGTGGCTTTATTTTGATTTTTTTCATCTTCCAGATCCTTTGGATCTGTCCGGCCCGTTTCGTGTATTTGCTCCGCTTCTCTGTCTCATTGATCTTCACTCTGTGGTCTGTTGGAATGGCAAAATCCACAAACTGGCAGGACTTTCCCTTCTTGTTAACTATTATGACACCCGATCTTCTTGCTTGGATGGGTTTATCCGTTTGTATATCAATGTCGCATAGAAGTTTGTGACTTTCATTTTCAAATACTGCTGCCGGTTTGTGCTTGCACCATTTTTTTGGGTGTTCAAGATGCAACTGCTTGCATAATTTCCAGGGTACTGCCTTCCCCACTTGATCGTGTCTATTTTTATATTCTTTTGTCGCTGATTTGCCGCATTCGCTTAATATATGGTTTATTGTTTCGTCTCTTTGTTCACAGAGTTTGTATTTGCTGTTTACTCGTATCATGTCGATTCTTGCTTTGATGTGGCTGATTCTAATTGCGTTATCTTATGCGGTTATTATTATAGATTCATTTTCTCTGTTTACATTTCGTTTTTGTAGCCATGTCCAAGTGTTTCCGTTAGTCTTTTGTCACTATTATGAATCGTCCGTGTACCTGTTTCTCTTCCCATTCTTCTTTCCTCGTCTTATTTCTCGTCTCTTCTTTATGTCTTGTTTGCTTTGGCAGTGTCCCTTGCTGTGGTAATTATTCTTCCGGTGTTCTGCATTATGTATTTTTCTAATTCTTTTTTTGTGCGTTATTTACAAAGTCTTCTATACAAATCAACCCTCTTCCTCCGTCAGTATCATCCTTTGGGTGTAGTGCATTGTGCATAGTCATGAGTTTCCTTGTCTTCTGATCGATATGCCACAGTTCTTCTTTGGTCTTATCTATAAACTGTTGGTTTGGTTTGGTTTGGTTTGGTTTGGTTGTTTTTGTTTTACGGCATATCAACCCTGTTCGGGTTATTTAATGCCGAATCCAAAGATTTTGAAGAAAAATTCTTTTAATAGAATATATTTGTTGTTTTCAAGTCGGTTTCTATTTAACCCATAGTTGGGACCCTAACAGGTACTTCCACTCCGGGTCAGAGTGGACCTGGGAGCAATGGTAATTAAAGGGTGGCTCCACACTCCCAAAAGCCCACAAGCTGGGGCCTCACCACTGGATATAGTTTAAGGTCATATCCAGGTCCCCCATTGAGGGACTTTTACCCTCTGCAGGGGGGAGGGCAGTCGGCGTATTCTAATGTCCCACCGACTGGGCCAAACTGTCAAGAGTATCTTACTAGTGACACTACTCATGTCTTTATAACTTTATTATTATTATTATTATTATTATTATTATTATTATTATTATTATTATTATTATTATTATTTTGTTATTATCTCCCTAAGAGTTTTCACACAATGAATTCTCTTTGAGAACAGTCTGTGGTTTTAATCTTCTGAAAAATTTAACGAATCATTATTAATTTTGGAATACATCTTCCCAAAAAATGTCGTGTAACCAGGTCTCATATATTTTTTAAATGTTTCAATTTAGGTAGTGCATAAAGTTATTCTTATTATTTTTAATTTTTATGAACTGGTAATTATAAAGTTTACTTGGTATTATGATTCAATTTTTCATTCTATTGTTGAGACTTTATATGACTGCTTTTATTTTCTGATGAGAATTATTAAATTTCATTATTATTGTTTCGAACTTTTCGTGTGCAATGAACAGCATGTCTGTTATAACTCAGAATGTCAAATTAATTTCTTTTCAATTAGCTACACACAATGCTATTAATATCGAACGAATTCATTAATGTAGATTCACATATGAATCACGAATAAAAGTTGGTTGTTTTTGTTTTATGGCATATCAATCGTTTTCAGGTTATTTAATGACAAATCCAGTGATTTTGAAGAAAAATGTTTTAATAGAATATATTTGTTTCTGTTGTTATTTTCTAATAACCCATAGTTAGGACCCTAAGAGGTACTACCACTGTGGGTCAGAGTGGGCCAGGGAGCAATGGCAATGAAAACGTGGCTCCACACTCCCTAACGCCCTAAGGCCTCACCATCGGATATAGTTTAAGGTCATATTCAGGACCCACGAATAAAATGTTTTACAATGTGTGTGTGTATGTGTGTGTGTGTGTGTGTGTGTGTGTGTGTGTCAGCCCCTTTAAGAAACTCGTTTTTTAGAGTATTTTCAGCTTAAAAGAAGTAATAGTAAATAATTATATATATATATATATATATATATATATATATATATATATATATATATATATATGACGGGGAGAGTTACCACTTATCACGACTTCGAAGCCACACAAGGATAAAGCTTAATGAGTTTAAAGTGGTCGGTGAAACAACAACATAGTATTCGTTAATTTTTTTTCTATCTTTTCGTTTGTATATTCTGTCTACAGGATATTAAGTTTATGAAATATTATGTGCCTTACCATATATATATATATATATATATATATATATATATATATATATATATATATATATATATGTGTGCGCAGATCATGATGCCATAATCATTAGATTACTGTCACGATCGTGACATTTAAAAATAAATGTTTAAATTTCAACTGTATTTCTCGCGTTTAACGTTGGCTATGTTAGTTTTTACCTTACTAATAGAGTCAGACATGGCTTCGTTGCTGGATTCTACTCTCCCGACCAGCGATAATCATGGCACTCTGCACTAACAGTGTCAGAAACGGACATTAAAAATGCGTGATAAAAAATTGAATAATTCGACCTCCTATCTTTTCAAGCTTATAACTACTTGAAAAATTTAATTCAAACCCTAAGGTTTTTTTCAATTAAAGGAGCAAAGACCAAATTTTTAAAAAAAAGTAATATGTTTAATAGCAAAGTATGCAATATTTGTTTTTTTTTTTAAATTGGTTTTCTTTAAAAAATATTTAAAGAAAATCAACGACTTTTAACTTGCTTCAATAAAATATATGTATATATAAATTTTAAAAGATCACTTACCTATAAAAATACTATTCAATGGGTACTTCCATTGTTCATTGTTAAGAATTTATCCATATTTATATTTTAAATTCCATGTATTTTTTTAATAAAATAATTTTTTTAACCAACTATTTGAAAAGGCCGCCATTACGTAAGCATTTTTACGGTGTTAGCGAAACGCCGAAGCGGTATTTTTCTTCTTTTAAACTACGGATGGATAGAAGGACATAAAAACCACACGTTCTCGTTAGCTGTCTAGCCTTGTGTGTGAAGATGTGTCACCATATATGAATAATAGTCACACTTTACTTATTAGTTTTTGCCTTTAAAATAAAACAGTCGAGGATTTTTTTCCTCAAAGAAATACATGAATTTTTGATTTAATATATTTTCATTCTTCTTTATCGAGTGATTTTTTTAAATATCTAAAAAAAAAAGAAAACATTGAATGAAATAGAAAAAAGTGTCGTCAGCGTCCAATATTTACTTGACAATCTAAGCATAACAAAAGCTTCCACTTAAAAAAATGAACGCGTTTTTATAATAAAAAAAGGTTCTATACTTTGGACTTTACAGTTAAATTTCAAAAAAAAAAACACTTCTTTTTTTGTTTTAATTTAGAATATTTTATTTATTGATCTTTTATCTTCAATTTGTGATATATAAAACTTTGGTGAGAAAATTAATTATTTAAATTTTAATAAACATTTCAAAATGGGGGGGGGCGAATTAAAAAATTAAAAAACGCTTGTCTAAAATATTATATATGGCTTATTGGAAAGAGCATAAAATTTCACATTGACCCTGAAAATATCGTGAAAATTGAACCAACAGAAAAATTTTGATAGACTTTTAAAGTTTAAACATTGAAAAATATTTAACTCGTAAAATTCAATTGATTTCATTACGTAAAAAAACGGCTGCATGAAGGCGCGCCGGCACTTTGTAATCACTGTTTTTTAAAATAAAAAATAATCTTTCTACTATTTTTTAAACAACTTTAATAGTTTATTTTGGAAGTATATTCCATAAAGAAAATAAACAACCCACTTTTAAAAGAGAAATTACGAGTTTTTTTATATTTTATTCGCAGTTTTGTGTTAGGGGTGTCAAAAATCCCCCCAAAATTCTGATACACCTAACCTTGCACTGATGATTCCCGAAAAATGAAACATTAGTATCAGTAGGTATTAAAACATAATAATAATTATTATACATATATATATATATATATATATATATATAGTAATTTGTAAAATAAAAATATATATGGCGATTAAGCTACACTGAATATTCCGCGTTTCATCCACTCTAGGACTCCTCAGGCTTATACGCATAAGCCTGATGAGTCCTAGAATGGAGGAAACGCGGAATATTCAGTGTGGCTTAATCGCCATATATATTTTATAAATTACTAACTAGCTCTACCTACGTATTGAGCACTTATGAAGTAAATACTTAAAGTTTACGCATAAATCTATACTTTCGTATATTAATTTTATGTGAGTAAATTAAGTAGGTATATATACATATATATATATATATATATATATATATATATATATATATATATATATATATATATATATGACTCATCATTGTGGTTAGAAATAAGGAAACATCAACCCTGAGATTTGAATTTACGAACTCGACGTTATTAGAACAGAAGTATTTTTATCATTTGAATCAATTTATTCATATGGTTGGATATTTTACAATACAAGTAATCGAAAGAGAGAGTATTCCATTAAGCTAAGTGGAAACACCACACACACACACACATATGCTTAAATATATATACTTTAATATATATGTTCATAATACACACGCACACATACATGTACTAGCAGGGAAACACGACGTTGCCCCTGATTGAATTATGATTAACGAATGTTTTTATTGTCATCGAAATTTCAATCAAATGAATCAAACCAATTTTCAATCAAATCGATTGATTGCCTGTTTTGGTTGTGGATCCGTTACGGTGCATCGGAAGGAAATATTACATGCTTTCCCGTAGTGACTTTGCCCACAATACGCTGTTATCTGCATTGCACTGTAGAGAACCTACTGTTGATTTTATAAAATTATTTTATGTATAATGGCTTGAATTAAAGTTTAAAATATAGAAGTCAAGTATCGTAGTTCAATTGTGCCCTAAACAGAAACATATATTTCGGGCGTGCCCATCATATCAAAGAACCTACAGTTGATTTTATACGGATTGTTCTGCTTGTGTGGTAATAAAACTTCTGAAATGCACTTGTCATGTTAGGCTGTATAAGGTGTTAACTTTGGTTAAAATCACTTGTTCCTCCTTTCTTCGGACTTTTTCGATTATCAATTCTTATCAAAGACATTCCAGTACAAACTCTGCGAAATACAGAATGTACATGCGAAATTTCATAAAAATCGACTGAACCGTTACGAAGAGAAACATTCATTCTGAACGCGCCCCTATCATATAAGAAAAACCTATACTTTATTTTATATGCCTGTGCTTGTTTAGGCACAAAATTGGTGGAGGAGTTTAGCAGAATCTGCAAAGGTCAACTATTTCAACTTTGATATCTTGGCAGCCAACTTTTCGTTCAAAAACTGATTAAAAAGCTTGTTGCGTGTGTGAATACACTTTATATAAAATTTCAAATGTTGAGACCCAAAATTTGCTGATTAGATCGCTAGAGACCGCAAAGATAAAATCTTTGGAACTTTGACCCCCTTGGCAGCTAAATTTTCGGCCAAAAACCGATTAAAAAGTTTGCCCTATGTCTGAATACACTTTATGTAAATTTTCAAATGTTTAGACCAAAAATTGGCTGAGAGGTCAAATTTTTTAAGAATTAATCCCAAATTTGACCCCTTAACATTTATTGTTTTGAGCTCAAATCAAGTTAATAGGTTGATCCATGTCCAAGTAACCTAAATTTAAAATTTCAAGTGTTTAGATCCAAAATTGGCGGAGGAGTTTGGTAGAGTATTCAAAGGCCGAATCTTTAAACTTTGACATCTTGACAGCCAAATTTCTGGCCGAAAACCGATTAAAAAGATTTTCCCAAATCTCAATATCCCTTATGTCAAATCTCGAATCTGTAGACTGAAAATTGACAGAGTAATTTGGTAGGGAAATGTACACACAGAGACAATTTCACTTTTATAGATATATAGATATACTGCAGGAATTAAATCAGCTCAATGTAAGAACTTTCAGGTCAAATAGGGCTAGTGTATAGTAAATTGAAATAAATATATTGAGAACGTGTTATTTATATCTGTTCTATAAATTCAATATCAACAAAATATGAATAAAACAAAGTTCATTAACTCATATTTATTCACACACGTACGTACGCACGCGCACACACATATACATACACACACACACACACACACACACATATATATATATATATATATATATATATATATATATATATAAATACTAGGCATTTAAACCCGTTATAAACGGTTAAAGTTTACAGCCCGTTACTCAAAATGAGTGCTTTATGCGAAACTTCTTTAGTAAATGTACTATTGTAGTGACGCCTTAATAATTCGTATTAAAAAATACTTGTACGTCGAACGGATACTGAGTTCGCTACACTTTATCAGGATAAAGATCCATACAAAATTTTAGCCCAATTGGTTCAGTAGTTTCCGAGACAACTTCTAAGGTTAATGTAATATTGTAGTTACTAATCCCTATTAATACCTAATTATGCATCGAACGGATACTATTATATTTAGTTCGCTGCACCGTATCATGACAAAGGTTCATACAAATTTTTTGCCAGATTAGTCAAGTAGTTTCCTAGAAAAAGTTGAATGGACATAAAGACAAACAAAGAAAAATATAATATACGGGGGGCGTTCCAAAACTAATTTCTCATATGTTTTATTCCGCGCAAAGGGAAAAGAAGGGATTGACAATTGCATTGTTATGATGACTCGACTTATGCATTCATAACCTGAAAGTTTTATATCTTTGTTGCAAATATTGACGGTGGGAGACCTGAAGAAAGTAACCGCTGTCATGGACGTGCATCAGAAGCAAATATGCGTCATTTAATCCCTGGCAAATGTGCATTGAGAATAATGTTGACTATGCAGAAAATTTATTATGAGACTCGTCGCCCATTTTAATTGTATCTCTCCTGTCTTCGTAGCTCTTCAACTTTTTGAATAAAAAAATAGAAAGCTTTTCTTATAGAACGATCTCCGTATGACAAAGCGCGCTCTGGATAATAATGCACAGCAATCGTTCATCGCTGGCAAAAGTGCATTCAGAATGGTGGTGACTATGTAGAAAAATTAATTCTGGGACATGAAAGGTCGTTCGTTTTAATGGTACTATTCCCGTCTTCGTAGCTTTTCAACTTTTTGAGTTAAAAATAGGCGATTTTACCTTTGGAGTGATCCTCGTAGATATGTGAGAGAAGATGGAAATGGGGAGAGTAGATTGAAAAAGAGGTATTGGGTATATAATTACCAAATTTATATATATATATATATATATATATATATATATATATATATATAGAGAGAGAGAGAGAGAGAGAGAGAGAGAGAGAGAGAATTAATTATCAGACTGAAAGTGATATATAGTTATAGCCAAACCGAGATAGATAGATAGCTAGATAGAGATGAAAGTGAAATAAATTGAAAAAGAAGTTTCTTTTTGTACTGCTAGGAGGCTACATTCACGGAAACACCAAGATTAATGTTTGTTTGTTTTCTTGTTTTTTGACAATCGCTTGTAAGATCAGCACGCTAACCACGTCGACATGACAGCTATATAGATTCACTTACTTACATATGCACGGATAAACCGGCACGTCCATCCCTATACCAGCCTCACACCCGGGGCTCTTCATCCTCCTCTTCAGCTTTTTTCTTTCTTTTTTTTTACCTTTTTTTTATTTTTAGGGGGCGGGAGATGTGTCCTCGAATCTTTATGGAAAACTTTGTTCCTGGGTTTGTCGGTAAATCTGTCGGTCACGCTAGTGTTCTATCACATTTCAGTTTGTAGTAGATTATTTTGGTCTGTAAATTTATTATTTGAAATTACATTTTCATCGCTGAATTCTTATTTATTTAGATGCACAATTATCTTGTATAGATACTCTCTATCGGTTGATCTGTCACGTATAAGTTTGAAATTTTCTTTAGTCCATCACAATCTAGTTTATATATCATATTCGTTAGTCTGTCATAATTAAGTGTAAAATAGGTTTTTTTTTTCAGGCTTAAGTTTAAGTTTTTTTTCAAGCTTAAGCATTTCTGTGTGTGTGTGTGTGTGTGTGTGTGTGTGTGTGTGTGTGTGTGTGTGTGTGTGTGTGTGTGTGTGTGTGTGTGTGTGTGTGTTATTTGGATTCTACGGACTACTGTGCTCATCTTTAGTGTCATTTTCACAGTAGTTTGATGAATCCAAGTAATACGAATAGCCAAGCCCCATCTCAAAATTCAGAAACGTAACAGCATTTTTCTGTCTCTTGTTTTGAGTTTTTTTTGTTTTTTTTTAGTTGTTGTTGTTGTTTGTTTGTTTGTTTGTTTGTTTGTTTGTTTGTTTGTTTTTAAATAACACGTTTGTAGGTCTGTCACGTTTAAAATTTTAATATACGTTTCTTTTGTTTGTCACGTTTAAATTTTAAATAGCATTTGTTTAGTTTGCCACGCTTATCTATGTTATAGTATAACACTTTTTTCACGTTTTTTATTTATTTATTTATTTTTTAAATAATACGTTTTGGGGTCTGTCACGTTTAAATGTTTTATATAAGTTTCTTTCGTCTGTCACGTTTTAATTTTAAATAGCATTTTCTTTAGTTTGTCACGCTTAAGTGTTAAATGACACTTTCTTTAGTCTGTTACTTTAAATAGCATTTTCTTTAGTCTGTCACACGTAATTATGATATATCATTTTCGTCGCATATACAAATGCAATACATTGAACTTTTTGCAATGCGCCGTCATCATCATCATCATCATCATCATAAGCATTTCTATAATAATTTTTGCTGACGTTCGATAGAATTTTGGTCGGTCTGTCACACTTACTTCTCAAACAACATATTTCTGTGTTTGTCAAACCGTTATTTTAAATTGCATTTTTAAATGCGATTATGCTACGTACAAGGGGCTCCGAACAGTTTATGATCGACCCGTATGTCACGTAAAGGTTTAAATAGTAGTTTTTGTATGTTTCCCTTAAAATTGAAGTAGCATTTTAATCGCTAACCGCACAAATTAATGGACGCATCTTAAGAATATACATTTTTGTTGTTGCTCTTTTACCTTTACTGAGTTTAACGGTTGTGTGTTTTTGTTGTTGATTTGCTTACCCATATAGATATAAGCGTGTTTGACTTTGACTCTGTGTCGATTAAATTCTCTTTGACAATACGAAAGAAAGCCAATTCCAGGTTTTTATTCCATTTGCATGTCAAAATATACCCAGGATTTGTTACAGACATAAAATGGTAATTCTTAAAGGAACTTTCGAAACATCCAATCTCAGATCTTTTATTTCTAATTTTTTTTTTATCTTTTTAGTTCGAGGGTGTGGGTATTTTTTTTTCTTCCGTCTCCCTCCCCCAAATAACTTATTTGATTGATTTTGTGTATTTCGTTTCTCTTTTTGTCAACCCGAGTTGGAATTACTTCGCTATTTAATCTGAAAATATAAATAGAACAAGAAATACTTGACGAAATGACGTTCGATTCGAGCAGCATCCATTTTGTTTTCTGTTGTTTTTTTTTTCGTTTGTTTGTTTGTTTGTTTTTGTGTGTATATATATATATATATATATATATATATATATATATATATATATATATATATATATCGGATCGCATGACATCACTTTGTGACAACCTTACTTTATTTATTTATTTATTTATTTATTTATTTACTTCTCTGTGTACAAAAATTATCAACACACAAAGAAAATAGATACACAATACGGTTTTAAACATTAAAACATTTTTTAATTAAATTATAAGATTCAAAATTGCTTCATTAATTTTTGGAGAATTGTTATAACTTCCATGTATTATTCTTTGCAACATATGTAGCGCAACTGTTAAAGGTGTTGATTAAAAATCAGTTTTAAGTTCTATTAGAGATTAAAGACTTAACTCTTATCATATGTGATAAAAACGAGAATTTAATGAACATTTCTATCCATTAATGGTTTACGAATTGAGAACAATCTGTAACGTTGTCCGGAAACCAACACACGCTGTGTACAGTTTCAGTCGCAAAGGAAATAACTCCAACTCGCTATTTCTTTGTATAAACAACATTTAGTTATTCATTGTTACACCGTGACGTCACCCACATGATCTAAAACGTTCTCCACGGCTCTCACGAGATCTCCAGCGTTATCGTTCCGTGCTCTACGTCTATCATGTGATCGTTTTTTTCTCTTTTTTATAGTTTTTTACCTGTGACATCATTTCACATGCATTTACATACCCGCATCCGCTCTGTTACAAATCTTCCCCTCTGAATTTGTGGTGTTGTCCCTGGCTTTGATAGGACCATTTTGCACGACGAAAGCCTCTTTGTGTATTGCCAAGAATCACACTATCATTTAATAAAAAAATTCCTTATAGAAGTGGCGTTATAATGAAGAATATATACGTGCAAGTATATATAGCTCGTCTATGTTCGTCGTGTGTAAGATTCAGAATGAGTAACCTGCAAATGAATGGATTTTCCAACAAAGTTGATTTTATTTTGCAGTTCTGAATTTTTCAGATGAGATATGAATGTTTGTATTGTTTTGATTGTTCGGGTAATTATTCTCATTTTGGTATTATTGGCAAAACGTTTCGGTCGTTGAAACCTACGACCTTTGTCGGTTGTAAACTCTATGTTTTTTTTCAATTAAGGAAAAGAGATGTTGCAAGAAATCGAATCTTGGGTTTGATGGTGTATCCGTAAATCCAAAAAAGAAGTCAATTTTCAGGGTCACAAGGGTACTTTTTAAGACTTTCCTATAATTCAATTTTTTTACTGAATCCTTCTGTTAATTGTCAATATTAGTGCAAAACCGTGGATAGACATCTTGCGTGTATTTGTGTGTGTGTGTGTGTGTGTGTGTGTGTGTGTTTTCAGGAAAATACAGTATAAAGGATGTAACTCTAAGAAAAAAGGAGGGTTTGGGAGATTATTTCCCTTGGGTTGGGCGTATATTGTGGTAAGGTTTAAAAAAAAATTAATTATGTTTTTAGTTTTTCCCCTTATTTTCCTCATATAAATTTGTAATTAATGGATTCCAAATGTTGGTAAATTCAATATTTGGACAACTTATGGTGTTGTTGCTATCCACTATATGTGCTGCTTCCTTGAGTTTTCTAAACCTCCATTTTTCTTCTATATCTAGTATTTTAACCATCCCACATTGGGGAATTGGTACCTTTTTCCATTTATATATGGTTTGCTAGGGCGACTTACTTACTGATAGTTTTAAAGGTTGAACATTTCCAAAATATGACTTTTATGTGTGGATGACTTGGAAAAGGCAAAAGCTAAAGGAGTAAACCCCGACAAAAAAATGGCGAATGGTGAAGCTCTGTAGCATCTTTTTGACAGCTTCTGCAGCTGCACTGGCACCGACTGTATTTGCTTGCCTTTTTGTTGGAGTCAGTCTGCAACGTCGGGAGGAGAACCCTGATAAATGATCAAACCAAGGTTCACTTATTACCCGGCCAGGCCTGAACCTGGAGAGATCTCTCCAGCTTTGCTGTACTATAAAAATAACATAGGGAGTCAGAGTGTTACCTGTTTTAAGCTTTACGCCAAAGCTCAGTGAAATCGCCAATTTTTCGATCAAATCGATTGATTGTTTGCTCTATTTAGGGACACTCCCTGTCGCAATGCACCGAAATAGAGCTTAACATGCCTACCGCAGTAACTTATTCCACAATTGCACTGTAGAGAATCTACTGCTGATTTTATATAATTATCTTTACATAATGTTTCTTCTTAAAGTTTAAAATGCAAAAGTCAATTATCATGGTTCAATTGTACTCTAAACAAACACATTTGTTTCGAAAGCGCCCCTGTCTTATAAATTTTTTTTTGATTTTATGAAAATAGTGTTCTACTGGCAAAGATACCCGCGCTTTGCGCTGGATTTAGCTATACGCTAGGGTATCCTATTCTCGGTTACTCGAATAAGTCCCAACGTGACCTTGAAAAATAGTGTGCACCATTCCTAGGTTGGAGCCCATCATTATAAGAAGTTTGGTTATGATTGGTCCAGTGGTTTGCGCTGTAGTAAGGTATATATATATAGGATATGACCTTTAACCTTTGACCTTTACTTTGAACAATGCTGTGCACTCTTCCTAGGTGGGCGAACATCATAATGCCATGTTTGGTTATTATCGATTCAATGATTTGGGTTGTAGGAGAGCTGTACACACAGACACACATACACACACGCGAACGCTACTATTTTATATATAGATATAATGTCTTGAATTAAAGTTTAAAATGCAAAAGTCAATATCATGCTTCAATTGTGTTCTAAACGGAAACATTCATTTCAAACGTGCCCCTGTCTTATCAATGAACCTACTGTTGATTTTATATACCTGGCGTTTTTGCTTGTGTTGTGATAAAACTTCCCAAATACAATTGTGATCAGTTGTATAAAAGTGTAAACTTGGGTTAAAATCGGACTTCCTTCTTTAATCGGATTTTTTCAGTTATCTATTTTCCAATACTTATCAGACGCATTGCGATATAAAACCTACGTAAGAACATTTCTAGACACATCAAGTACCTTCGCGTGAAATTTTTTAAAAATTGGCTCATAGGAAACTCACATACACACAAAGTTCCTTTTACATAATAGATAGATAGATAGATAGATAGATAGATAGATAGATAGATAGATGTACTAGTTGTTTTCAATGGGCGTTGTTTGTATGGAGATATTCTGCTGATCGGAAATAATTTCAAGTATAGCCATGTTTACAATTTTTACTCTGAAAAAAATGGCAAGATAACAAAGCTGGCCTGCTTGCCCAGCGGTTTGCCTCCAACTTCACTTTAGACTCCTTGGACAACTCCCTCCCAATTTTTCCTTTTGAGGACAGAAGCTAAATCTTAAAATAATCCTTTCTCATGTACATATCACAAAACACCTAAACACTTCCAAGGCGTTTGGGCCTTATACCATCCTGTCAAACTAAGTAAGAAATGTTCTGCTGAGCTAGCCCCTCTCCTCTCAAAACAATTCAATAAATATCTACCGAGTCTTGCTTTCCTGGTAGCTAGAAAATTGCCTCTTTTGTACCAGTATTCAAGAATTCTAGCGAAAGAACCTATCTGGTTAATTATTGCCCCATCAGTCTCCTGTCCGTTTTTGCTAAAATCTTTCAGTTTTTAATCAATACAAAACTCGTCGGCCATTTCGTAAATGCTAAGCTTTTTTCTGACCAACAGTATGAATTAAAAGCAAGCACATTTCACTGCAGATATTTTAACCGTGCTCTCTGAACGCATAAGACGAGAGAATCTAGAGCGGTGGTCCTTGATATTTTCAAAACCTTTGACAAGGTTTGGCATGAAAGGCTTCTCACGAAAATTAAATCTTATGGTATTTCTAGACGAATGCTCGGCATAATTTGATCCTTTCTGATAATAATGCAGGTGCGCACTAAGACTCTTTATTATTCCTGATATTCATAAATGACCTTGCTGATAAAATTGTGTTTTAAATGAGTTTATTTGCTGATAACACTACGTTCTATAATAGACACGAGGGTAAAATGAATGTACACATATCCAATGCAATAGAATAAACCCTAGAAAACAACTTTCAAGTGTAAGTAGAGGGTAACTTTCCATGCTACTAAGAGTAAGCGTTTTTCATTTAACAACTACAAAAAACATTCTCAACCATCTATTGCCATGACAAATATTACTCTATCTCAGAGCATATCTTTCCAACCCTTCGGCCTAACATTCACAAGCAACATGAATTGATGCCGTTGCCAAGGCTGCTGCAAAGAAGGTGGGCTTCCTCTACCGTGCAAGCACCAGCATCTTATATCTATACAAAGCCAAAATTTGCCGACGCGTGGAGTTAGCACATCTAAGCTGGAATACGAGTCGAAAATAGTCAAATCTAATAGGTCCACCACTTTCGGCCAAGGTACACCCCTGTCCCATCGCCGCAATATCACACTGTGTGCCTGTTTTAAGAGTATTTTAATAGAATGAAATCGCAGCACTCGTGCCTCCTCGATATACATACTCCTAACTAACCATACAAGCAGCAAAATCTCACCTCTTTCTACTCTAATAGTTTCTTCCCTCGGACCACCGGATTTGAATTTCCCTTTTTCGTTTTCCTTCTTCCTCGACTGGTGGGCTAAAATGCTGAAGTTTAAATGTAATGTAAACACACATCTTGCTGCTTAATCCCGGCCAGTTCCCTGCTAGACACGTTTTCAAATAGTAGTACCAACTAAGTAGCAACAAGCCTTGTTCGGGGTAAAAATGCGTTAAAAAATCTATAGTACACAATATTAATTTTATAGAAACTGTTAAAAAAGTACATATGCAAATGTTCTGGCTAGAGATTTGTTTGAGATAATTTGACAATATATATATATATATATATATATATATATATATATATATTTATATATGTATATATATATGTATATATATATATATATATATATATATTATATCAATAATTACGCCTATTTCAATAAAATGAACATCGTTTCCGAAACGATCGTACACTCAAGTTTATTTTGTTTGTTTTATTCTTTTGAAACTGATTTTTAATTCATAATTATTGATCTTCTATGGAGGTCAGGTGCGAACGAGCACCCCATAATTTTATTATACCATATTTCTTCAAACTGAAACATAATTATCAAAGTATATTTACGCAGATAGATATGAAAAGTCTTTATTAAAGTTTGTGCCTATATCCATTCTATGGAGGTCAGGCGCGAACGCAGACTCCACAATTTTATTATACCATCCTTATTTAAGTTAAAACATACTTATCAAAGTATTCTTTTGTACATCTATATCAAAAACGCTTGTAAACGTTTTTTTTTTTTTTTAATTTTAAAATTTTTTTTTCCATACTCCATGGACCAAGCGCGTACGCAGACCCCACAATTTTAATGAACCACGGTTCTGCCAGATCAAACATACCCATTCCTGTGTCTCGATACATCTTCTATCATTATATGTAATCAATTTTTTTAAAATAGTCAACCATATAGGAGCCTATTCGTGACCAGACACACACACACACACACACAGACATTCAGCTTTATATGAAATATATATATATATATATATATATATATATATATTGTCGTTGCAATGGCTGCAGTAAGACATAGAATACAGTAGATTTTAAGTTTCACAGCGGAGCTTTTCTTTCTCCTAGATGCATGTCTTAACAGAGACTGGGGTGCAGCTCTTCCAGTGAATTAATGCGTTTCCAGATACCAACCTGGAAATTTCTACGTCTCGGCGTGATACATACAGCGGCTAACCTTTCTAAACACTTGCACATCTGGTACTGGCAATAAGTAAAAAAAGCATTTCATCCAAGGCATGAAAATTGTTAAAAAAAAAAAAAGTTTTTACTATAGTCTTTTAAAAATAAAGGAACAAGATTCAATTTATTTATCTTCAAAGTGCAGTTTTATCAATTTTACAAAGTAAGGTATAAAAATGTAATTTAATTGAATCAAAAAATTACCTTGGATTTACTTTATGTAATGTACATTCTGTTGCACTTTTTAAAAAGATCATTGAAAATTTTATATCTATATCATTAATTGTTAGATGAAAGATAATGTTTTAAAGTGCACCAAAATGTAAATTACATAAAATAAATCCAAGGTAATTTTTTGATTCAATTTAAATTAAATTTTTATACCTTACTTTGTAAAACTTATAAAAGTGCACTTTGAAGATAAATAAATTTCAAATTAAATCTTGTACCTTTATTTTTAATGCCTATAGTAAAAACATTTTGTTTAACAATTTTCATGCCTAGGATGAAATACTTTTCTAACTTATATCTTATCTTTTTAAGATTATATTTTAAAACTCTCCTTCTCTTTACTTCAGTTTGTATTTCTCCTCACACCACAACTCATTTTTGCAACCCCCTCTTTGTATTATTACAGGTCTGAATATGCTCTCTGTCTCAGTTTGTATTTCTCCTCACACCACAACTCATTTTTTGCAAATCCCTCTTTGTAATACAGGTCTAAATAATGAGAAAATCTGAATTTTTTTAACAAAAACTTTAAAATAACTTTTTTAGATAAAATTTTTTAAACTTCTTTCAGAATAGAAAATCTTTAAAATTTAATAAGGAACATATTTCATATAGATTTCATTAACAAATATTCAGTACATAACAAAAAAAAATAGAGATGAAAATTTCAAAAAACTGTATAACTGGTTACGGTCAATAGTAGTCCTTGCCAGCGAAATTCTTTGTTATTGTTATTCTATTATTATTATCATTATTATTTAAAACATTTTGTGTCCTGCTCTTCCGCGCGAGGACTATTATATATATATATATATATATATATATATATATATATATATATATATATATATATATATATCCTAGCAACTCACCTGGCGTTACTTGGTCGTAAAATCCGCATAAATCTTATATTTAGATTAATGCAGAATTCTTATTTATTAACCGATGAAGCAGATGTCTGAACACCCTATATATCAAATTTCAAGTCTGTAGATCTAAAATTCATTGGGTATATAGGCTGAGAGATGTCCTCACACACACACATTCTCACTTATATATATATATATATATATATATATATATATATATATATAAAATGGGTTAAGAAATTCCAACGAAAGGAAGATGTATAGGGAGTAGTTCTTATTTATTATAAACAGAAATACCATAGGTATTAAACGTAACCTTAAATTAAAAAAAAAAAAAGAATGAGGTAAAAATACGGAAATAAACTGAAACGTGCATACGAGTATTATGTTTTTTTCTAAACAGTTCACTTCTTGTAAGTAAAAATGTATTCGAGCTGAAATCGAAACTAAAAATTGAAGACAATCAGTCAAGTACGATAACTAGTAGACCGGCTTGACACGTTCTTTAAAAGGCGTTAACAAACCTACTTATTCTAAACATATGTAAGCTGCGCATTTGTGAAACAGTTGACAAACAGATAAAAATTCGATTACCCCCACGTACCTATTTTTCAATTTTTACCCTTTTGATTTCGACACATGAGCTCCGCGACAACAACTGGATTGCTTGAAAATCCACACATTATTTGCTTGAAGTGCAAAAAAACAAACCACACTTTTTGGTATTGCTGCTAACCTTTTATCGGCGCAATGGCTGCAGCAAGACAGAGCATACAGTAGGTCTTTTCTCGGATGAAAACCGATGAAGCAGTTTTCCACATGTCTAAACACCCTATATATCAAATTTCAAGTCTGTAGATCTAAAATTCATTGGGTATATAGGATGCAGGATAGGCTGTTTTAGCAGCTCCTGCCCAGATATGGCAGCAGAACTCCATCAATGGACGTACTTGGCTTTTATATAGATAGAGAATTGCACAAGCAGTGAGATATCTACTGGAGCGGTAGGAGGATCCCACTATTTTTCCACCGACCTTGGCAACAGATTTGATGTACGTGTTCCATTTCAGATCAGGAGTAAAGGTCAATCCCAGAAGCTTGTCAAAACATGGAGCCTCCCCAAGACGAGAGCCATCCATTTCAAGTGATGCCAGATGGGGATCAGAGCGTTGATGTAAAGATAGAAGCTTGGTTTTAGATGCATTAAAACTAACCAGCCACCTCTTCCCCCATTGTACCACTTGCTCAATACCAGAGGAGATAGAATCAGTGAGACCTTTGTCATTTAAGGCCTTTGATGTGTTGCCATAGATGATCGTGTCATCAGCATAGATGTCAACGAATGATTTAAGTATGTGTTTAGGGAGATCATTAATGTAGATCAGGAAGAGAGTTGGGCCCAGGATGGACTCTTGAGGGACACCAGCATTAATACTGTGGGCTTCTGATTTCTGCCCATCAACCACTACTCTTATGAGCCTATCAGAGAGAAATGATTTAATAATTGAGAAAACATTTCGTTATACCGTAGCTGGAAATCTTGTGAAGTAGGCCTTTATGCCATACCTTATCAAAGGCCTTTGATATGTAAAGAGTAATTTCCCTAGAAAGGAAGCCTTTGTCGAGAGATTCACTAATCCTATGGGATATAACCATTAGCACATCTGCTGTAGATCTAGCAGAACGGAAACCATATCGCATGCCACTAAGAAGGTTATTTGGGCGATAATAACAAAATCGTCGTTTTGAGGTGTCTTCTACGCTCCTTCTACGCAACAAAAACGACCCGTTTCTCGAGTGGATTGTGATGCGTGATGAAAAGTGGATCCTCTACGATAATCGGCAACATTCATCACAATTGTTTGGTGCTGTAGAAGTTGAAATTGCACCAGAAAAAGGTTATAGTTACTGTTTGGTGGTCTACGACCGGTCTTATCCATCACAGCTTCTTGAATCTGGGCGAAATAATTAGAATGGAGAAGTACTGCCGACAAAGTGACGAAATGCACCAGAATCTCCAACGTATGTGCCCAAGATTGGTCAATATGAAGGGACCAATTCTCTTCCATGACAACGCTCGCTCGCATGTTGCTCAACTGACTCTGCAGAAGTTGAACGAATTGGGCTACGAGACTTTGCCTAATCCACCATATTCACCAGACCTCTCGCCCACCGATTATCAATTTTTCAAGAATCACGACAATTTCTTGCGCGAAAAATGCTTCAAAAGCCGAGACGGTGCCGAAAACTTTCACAAGAAACACCCGTCTAGCAGAAAACACTATCAATAATTTCCCCCACTCTTTATCTGTGCCTAAACCTAAACGTAGATTCTATGAGCAAATCTTCTTTCTTAGAACTGCACGCCTATGCAATTGTCTTCCGTTTTCCTGCTTTCCCGCTGGCTAAAATATGATTGTCTTCAAGTCTAACGTAAACAAGTTTTTGATGAGCCGTTCCATATAAGTTAACAAATTTACCGAATTTTATTACTAACGATTACTATATTGTCCAATTTCTACTGTACACTCTTTAACCCTTATCCTCGAGTGACCTCTGGGCCTTAATAAGTGGTGATGCCTATGTAAAAAAGAAAAAATAAAATAATTGGCCTTCAGTGACTTCATCGCTTCCAGAACTCCGGATTTCTATACTAATGGGATAAATAAATGTGTTTCTCATTGTCAAAAATGTGTCGATTCTAATGGTTCTTATTTCGATTAATAAAGTTTAGTTGATAAAAGGAGTTATAATCTTTTGAATGTTCAAGTTGAATTTTAAAAATGACATTATTTTGCACCAACCTAATATGTGTGTGTGTTTGTGTGTACGTGTATGTGTGTACGTGTATGTGTGTACGTGTATGTGTGTATACATATATAAACGGTATTCTAAATTATTTTATTACGTTTGACCTATTTACACGAAAAAAATATTTTCATTTATTTATGTAGATTTAGTATGAAGTATTAATGCAGTATTTTTCATTCGTAAAAAGCTAAGACATTCATTTAGCAAAAATTCAAAATACGAACAGCCATACATACAGAGACAGTGTCGCTTATATGATGAGTGGAGATCTTATATCTGCTTCACTTCTTTGCCCTTAAAACGGTCAATGAAAACATTCAAACATTTGCAGGGTAAACGTTTTTACGGGAGTTTTACGTCCTTTCTCTTACACTTTCCAGGATTATTCCGTTGCGGGTAGAAGGAATAAAAATGTATTAAACAAGTCAAGGAATCAAAATCAAATTCACCAAAAATAAATCAATGTAAATAAAAACAAATAAAATTCGACATTTTCTTTTTTTACGTCTAATAAAACGTATACGCGCGTGCGTTTGTTTTAAGTCCTCCTTTTGACATGCGTCCGCGTATTTTTACAAGAGATCTTATCGGTCGGTCAGTTGATCTGTCACGTTTCAGTCTAAAATAGTTTCATGTTTAAATGCCAAGATTGAAGAAACACACACTTTAAAAATGCGTCTAAAGCAGCTATATACGAAACTCTGTCCATTAGTTGATCTGTCACATTGATATTTGAAATAGAATTTCTACTTACGCGGATTACGGACCGCGCTAAAATAATAACGTTATTATTTAGAAACCCATTCTTAACATTAAGAGGGCGTTTTGTAACTATTCTGTACTTTCACCTAACAATTTAATAAACAAAAGATACCGTAAAAATTAAATTTTACTTGAAAATCCTATGTAACAAATAGCACCGTCCGTATTCTGCATAAGTTAATAATATTAAACTACATTAGTGTAACAAATAATTGGCAGTGATTTTTTCCCCACAGATTCGGCACAGAGCATAGAAACAGGCAAGGTTATAGTTGAAAATATCACTACATATAGTAATCTATGAGCCGCCATTTTGAAAAATGGTGGCCATATTGAAATTTTCAAGGCATAATTGACTTAATTATACGAGAATACATTCATTCCATTTTTGGACCATAAAGAAATTGTGTTAATAGGAGTTCCTCTTCAAAAATTGAAATTTGTCAGGTTTGCTTCCGCAGCCATCTTGAAAACTGGCAGCCATCTTGAATATTTCTGATGGCTAACGTTCTTTTCTTAAAATGTAGTTCTGAAGGTTATTTGTGCCAATTTTGGTGCTTGTATCCCTAAGCGAAAGATTCTTATGGAATATTAAGATAACCTATCCCACTAAGTACTGAATTAATTATTCTGTTTTAGTTTATTACCCTTACTAGTAAGATATCATTTTGTCGGTTTGTCAGGCTAACATTTAAAATAGTATTTTCGTTGACCGCTAATGTCGAAATTTAAAATAGCATTTTCATCAACTTGTCACGCTTAAGTCTGAAATAGAATTTTCGTTAGTCTGTCTCGATGTCATGTTTTTGAACAAATATGTTAGTCTGTAACGGTTAGTATGAAAATAGTATTTTTGTCTCTTTTTTTTTATACATGTTTAGATTTTCAATTGCATTATTCGCTTGCCGCTAAAGTTTAACTTTGAAATAATATTTTCGTCGATTTTCGCGCATAAGTTGGGAATAACACTTGGTACTTATGCAGAATACAGACCATGCTGAAATAATAATGTTATTATTTAGGAACTCATTCTTTACATGGAGATTGTAACTATTATGTACTTTCACCTAACAATTTAATAAACAAAAGACGCCGTAAAAATTTCATTTAATTAAAAAATTCTATCTAAAAATAACACGCTACGTATTCTGCATAAGTCCCTAACACTCTCTCATGAAATAATATTTGAGTTGGTCACTGACGTTTAAGTTTGAAATAACGTTTTCGTCGGTTTACCATACTATCCTGTTTAAATTCTCTATCAATCTTTTACGCATAAGTTTAAAATGGCATTTTCCATTTGCCGCTGGGGTTTAATCACGATTAAATTTAGATTAGAATTTTTATCAGTGTGTCACGCTTAAGATTAAAATATCAATTCTCTTTGTCTGTTTAATTTAAGTTTAAATGAGTATTTTTGTTTATCTGCGTTTTAGATAACATTTCCGGCGCTCTACCACACGTTGATGTTTAAAACAAATACCATACACAAGCATTATAAAAACAAAACAAACACTTTAAAACAAATACCATCTAGAAATACAAATACTCTAAAAATAAAAGAAGCAATTTAAAACATATACAATCAACAAATGCAAGTACTCTTAAAACAAAACAAACACTTTTAAACAAATATCATTTACAAATACAAATCCTCGCAAAATAAGAGAAACAATTTAAAACATATACGATCTACAAATACTATCAAAACAAAACAAACAGTTTAAAACAAATATCATCTACAAATACAAGTATTCTTAAAACAAAAGAAACACTTTAAAACAAATACCATCTACAAACACTATCAAAACGAAAGAAACACTTTAAAACAATTACTGTCTACAAATATGGTCTACTACTATATTTAAAACAAATACATCGTTTATCTGCCACACGTAATATTAAAATAGTACTTTTCTCTTTCATGGTTAACGTTTAAAAATATAACATTTTCCTTGATCTGTCACGTTTAAGGTTAAAATCGCATTTTTGTTAATCACTGATGTTTAAATTTGAAACATTTAGTCTGTCAAGTTTAAGTTTGATATAACATTTGCGTTAGCCTATAACGCTTAAGTTTTAAATGTCATGTTACTCGGCCTGCCACGCTTAAATTAGAAATGCAAGTTTTGTCGGTTGGTTCTGTTTAAAATTGAAGTTTTCTTGGTCTGACAAGCATAAATATTCACTTATTTTGAGGGATTGTTAGTATTACTGTTCTCATCTTCAGTGTTATTCTCTTAACGTTTCGACCGATGTAACTTCCGACCATTTCCAGATGTATATTGGCGGACTCGAGACCCTTTCTGGAATCTGTACGAAATTCGAACGGAAACCTTTATTTTATCCACGAGGGTAGCATGCTCTCATTCCTTCAGCCATGACATGGCAAAAAATTTACGTAATTCGCAGTTGCATTCTTAATATCGCCCGCTCTGACAACTTAGAACTGAATTTTGCACTTAGCACTTTATCCGTTACGCTGCGAATATTTATTTTGGTTCATCATGCTTAATTTTTAAGTTTAAAACAGCTTACGACTCATATGGCTTTTTTGTCGGTCTATATGCTTAACTTGAAAACAGAATTTGTATTCGTCTGTTTAAAATAGCATTTCATCAGCCTCTCAGGCTTAAGTTTTTTATAGTATGCTCGACACTTAAATATAAAATAGAATTTACTTTTGTCTATCACGCTTACACTTAAAATATCATTTGATTTTGTTTGTCACGCTTAAGTTTAGAAACCTAATATTATAGCGCTAAACGTACCAAATGAATCGACGCAGTGTAAACATATCCGGGATTTTGCATCTAATAAAGTATATATGAGTGTTTATTTGTTTGAAAAACTTGAATATACAATAGATTTTGTTTTCGTCTCTAACGCTAACATAAAAAATAACATTTGCATCACTAAGTCATGTTTTAGGCTGTAATAAACTTTTCATCAGCCGATAGCGTTTAATATTAGGTTTCTGAATTTTTGAGATGAGGATTGATAATTCGTATTATTTAGATTATTCAAACTACTGTTCTCTTTAGCATTATTTTCACAACGTTTCGGCCGATTTAACTTTCAACCTTCTTTAGTTGTATCTTATCGAATTTGGGAATTTTCACAGGATTTCAAACAGAAACCTTCACTTAATCTATAGAGATAGAATGTTTTCGTTCCGTCGCGCAAGCAATTCGGAATTGTATTCTGAATATCGTCTACATTTAGGATTGAACCCCCAATATCTAGAGTGTTCCAACTGTATTTCCCGAATACTTTATCCCTTAGCCACAAATTACTTTTACCCTCTCGTAACTGACGAAACGAAAATAATCCAAATAATATGTTGTTTGATCTGACACGCATAAGTATAAATGAAATTCACGTTAATTTGTGACGTAATTTTAAAATAGAATTTTGTTGATCTGTAATGCTTAAATTCCATCGCTATAAACGCGCTAAATGAATGGTTACAATGTAGAAATATACGATGTTTTTGGGCCCTAATAAAATGTTTCTGTGTTCGTTTTTTTATGTTTTGTTTTTATGTTTTCGAAGTTTATATCAACACTAAAGATCAAGTTGATAAAATATTGATCATCGCAAAATACAAACTCGTGAAGAAAACGAACGAAAAAAAGGTAACATTTTTTTATTATTCAATCTTAGTTTGTTTGTTTTTATTATTATTTTTTCTATCTACTCGTCTGTATTTTTTATTCTCTTCAATTTTATTCTTTTCCGCCATCTTATATTCGTCGTCCATTTTATTTCCGTTCCACACATTTATGATTCCTGTAATTCGCTTTTTCTTTCATTTTATTTTCTTTCCAAAAGTCTGATTTGGATCTTCCTCCTTTTTTTTATTCGGATTTCATTTTTTTTTTTTTTTTTTTTTTTTCTTATTCTTCCAACTGCAATTCCTGATCGGATTTGATTATTTTTGATTATTTTTGTATTCATTCATTTCAGCGTTCTACTTGGCAAATTACAAAGTTTATCAGTCATCTCGCCATTTTTTTCTTTCGTTATTCATTTTTCTGTTTTCTTTCTTTCTTTTTATTTTGTGAAATTCTTTTTCGTGAGGGCAACCAGAGGGTGGGCGGGATTGCAAAGCAAATAAGCCCAGATATCACTGGTATGAATAAAAGGTTTAAACCATTTGGATAATCCGAACCCGGGCATCGACAAGAATGCTGACAGAGCCATAAGTATGCAATAACATTTATGGCTAAAAACAAGTTTTCTCAGCAATACAAAAATCTTAGTAGCAGCATTGTAGACAGATTTTGAAGGCTCGTCATTTTAAATACATCACATATAATACGTGTTTAATGTTGGGAATTTATTGCCGACAGTACACTTTATGTTATGCATTCAGATATATATATATATATATATATATATATATATGTATGTATGCATGTATGTATGTATATAATGCTAAAGAAGAGAACAGTAGTTTGAATAATCTAAATAATACGAATTATCAATCCTCATCTCAAAAATTCAGAAACCTAATATTAAATATATTTATATTTATAAAGAATTGGAATCGGTAATTGTATCGGAATCGGACAAAACTATTGGAATCGCCCAGCATTCCAATATTTTTGTCCGATTCCAATATAATTACCGATTCCGCATTAAATTCCCGATTCCGATATATATATATATATATATATATATATATATATATATATATATATATATATATATATGATGGGCGATTCCAATATTTTTGTCCGATTCCGATACAATTACCGATTCCGCATAAAATTCCCGATTCCGATACAATTACGGATTCCAATTCTTTATAAATCTCTAAATATTAAACTATAAAGGTTGTTATTGTTTCCCGATTACTGTAAGACATTTTCTCAAACGTAAAAATACATATGTGGGGCATGATCTATCGATTTTTGCTTTACTAATAATTTAAAACTAATAGATATTCATTATTTTAGTATTACTATCAGAGGTAAATTATTTTTCTCTATAGAAAATCAAATAAAAAAGCCAATTAAAATAATCGTTTTTGGCATCGGAAAATAGGCACAAATTTTTTCCGATCCCATACCGATTCCGTAATCCCAAAAAGTTCCGATTTTTTCGATTTCCGATTTCGATTTCGATTAATCGTCCCAACACTAATATATATATATATATATATATATATATATATATATATATATATATATATATATATATATATATATACACATATACGAATAACAGTATAGTTACATTCCAAGATTTAAATATTTATTTTTCATCGGAAATATCTCCCTCAGCATGTTAAACTTTCGATACATTTTTTACAGATTCGTTTCGTTATGCAGAAACAAACGGTTATTATTATGTCAATACCGTCACTTTTCGTGCATATTCTCATCAGAAAAATTATAAATTCTTTGCTTAGATAGAAAAAATGCATGATAATATAATGCTGTAAGAAGAAAAAAATTTATAGAAGACTCAACATCCTGTGTTTGTTCCGGCAGCCATCTTTGTTCATATTGTTCAATATGAAAAAAACTGGTTTCCGGAATAGATGTATTAAAAATCGAAATTTTAACATGCTGAGAGACATGTTTGCATCACAAATAAATATTTGGGATTTGGAATGTTATTATACTGTTATTCTTTCCTATATTATCTGTTGTTATATTAAACATGCATTGAGATTCTAAACAGAAATACGAAATATAATTGGAAAAACAAATCTAACTAATATATATATATATATATATATATATATATATATATATATATATATATATATATATATATATATGGCCCTGTCGATGGGGCATTAGAATACGCCGACTGTCCCCATGCAAAGGGTAAAAGTCCCTCAATGGGGGTCCTGGATATGACCTTAAACTATATCCAGTGGTGAGGCCCCAGCTTATGGGCTTTGGGGAGTGTGGAGCCACCCTTTAATTACCATTGCTCACAGGTCCACTCTGACCCGGATTTGTAGTACCTGTTAGGGTCCCAACTATGGGTTAAATAGAAACCGACGTGAAAACAACAAATATATTCTATTAAAAATATTTTTCTTCAAAATCTTTGGATTCGGCATTAAATAACCCGAAAAGGGTTGATATGCCATAAAACAAAAACAACCAACCAAACCAACCATATATATATATATATAATTTTATTAAATGAGAGAGGATATATGTAATTATTTTCACAATCAAACAACGCCGCAGCTCGCACAAACCATGAAATTCGCAAACTGGAATCCCTAATCTCAAGTTTTGTTCGCCTTTGGACTCATTAATAGAACACATCAAAACTCATGATTCGAAATCCGAGTCTTTTATACGAGGCGACTGCCCTACCACTTTAGTCACCACACGACATACAAGAAAGTCTATAAGCTAACACAAATCAAGCAAATTATATCGAAGTTCGACTGTGAAATGTAATTATTTTTTCGAAACAAGGAGTATAGTTACCCAAATAATAAACCCCACGTCAATATCTCACAAGTAGAATTTGACACCGGATAGAACGACGTTATTCATCAAGCTAACCCGGTGAGTATATTATGAAATATTTTATTTATGTTTATTGATATTTATTTATATTTATATATACTTTTTATTTGTTTTATATAAGCATTTATATGCCGCTACACATTCATGAGCATGTTTTGGCCAGCTAGTTACAAGTAACTAGAGACCTCTTCAGGTGATATTGATTATACAATGTACAGTTCGCAATGAAACTTGAAAAACAGGGGGCCAGTCACATGATATTTACAAATAAAATAAGCTAACGTTATTTAATATAAGTGAAAAAGAAGAAGAGATGCAGTTGTTTGCATAATTCCCAGTGTACTGCCCTTCCCATTTGGTCGTGCCTGTTCTTGTATTCCTTTTGGGCTAGTTTGCTACATTCACTTACTATATGGTTTATCGTTTCGTCTCTTTGTAAACAGAGCCTTAATTTGTTGTTTTCTTGTGTTTTGTCGATCTTTGCTTTGATGTGGTTATCTTATTGTGCTGCGGTTATTAGGGATTCAGTTTCTCTGTTTACGTGTCCTTTTCTCGTCCATGTCCAGGTGTTTTCGTTATTCTCATCTTTTGTTATCCTTACGAATCTTCCGTGTAGTTATTTCTCTTCCCATTTTTCTTTTTTTGTTTTATCCTTTGTTTTCTGTTTTGTTTTGTTTTGTTTTTTCGGTTTCTTTTTCTGCCATGATTATCCTTTCAATGGTTTGCGTTATGAAGTTTTCTGGTTCTTTTTTTGAATTATTCACACATTCTTCTATACATAGCAGTCCCCTCCCGCCGGCTTTCCTTTCTACGTAGAGACGATCAACATCTTCCTTCGGGTATAGTGCGTTGTGCATGGTCATGAGTTTCCTGGTCTTCTGATCGAGCTGTATCAGTTCTTCTTTGATCGATCCTATGAACGGTTAAGAGTATTTTACTAGTGATACCGCCCATGTATTTATACCTTTATTAGGTTTCTATTATATGATTTAGTTTCCAGAAGTTCTCTTGTTCTCCTGAGGTATTCCTTTCCAATTCTCTCTTGCATTCCTGTTGCTTTGATGTTGTCTACTTCCAAAATTCCCAGGTATTTATAGGGGTCTTTTTTCCCTAGTACCCTCATCTTCGTTTGGTTGGGTTGTTTCATGCCTTCAGTCGCCTCCAATTTCCCCTTTCTTATAACTAATAGTGCACAGTTTTCTATACCAAATCCCATTTGCACATTCTGGCTAAAGATCCTGGTAATCTTTATTTAATCTTTATTAGTGTCTCTAATTCATTTTTAATCCTTGAGAAAAGTTTTAGATCGTCCATGTACATCAGGTTGTTCATTTTTCCCTCCGCGTTCTATCCAGCTTTCTCAGTATATTGTTCATGGCATCATGGCTATTATTATTATTATTATTATTATTATTATTATTATTATTATTGTTGTTATTGTTATTGTTATTATTATTATTATTATTATTATTATTATTATTGTTGTTGTTGTTGTTGTTGTTGTTGTTGTTGTTGTTGTTGTTGTTGTTGTTGGCGGCGGAGGCGGCGGCGGAGGCGGCGGCGGAGGCGGCGGCGGAGGCGGCGGCGGAGGCGGCGGCGGAGGCGGCGGCGGCGTCTTACAAGGAGCTCTCACACAGGTCATCAAAGATCTCTCCTTGAAAACAACCTGTGGCGTTCCCTGGAAGCTGAATCTCTTTAGATTTCCAGTACTCTCCACCTCTTTCGATAACATTTGCAAATAAATTTGCATTATCGCAACGGCCGATTGATTTCTCGCTGGTGGCGACCATTGATCTCCACTCGTATTTCAGTAGTAATAAGCCTTCGTAAGTTCCCAGTTCTCTTTGCACTTGTCCAGCGGAGGTCTGGTCAGCGCTCTCTCTTCGGTCTTTCGATCCTCCTTGACCCTTCTCGACTATTTGGCATCGCTCTTTGGGGGGGGGGGTCGATGACGAGGCAATGGGGGATGGGATAAGCAGCTTATTGTTATTATTATTATTATTATTATTATTATTATTATTATTATTATTATTCACATTTTGTGTCTGGCTGTTGGTATTGTTGTTGTTATTATTATTATTATTATTATTATTATTATTATTATTATTATTATTATTATTATTGTTGTTTTTGTTATCCTTTTATTCTTTTTCTACTCCTCTCTATCACTACATTCTACATTCTTTATTCCTCTCTCCTTCCCCCCTCTCTCTCTCTCTCTCTCTCTCTTTCTGTATTTCATTTCTCTCTCTCACACACACACACACACACACACACACACACACACACTTGTTGTTCCTCTTCTATTCTCTCTCTACAACTTAAACGCATACACCTTAGACAGCCACTCTCGGCTAATCATTTTAATTCTCTGTCACGCTCATTCTTTCTCTCTTTTACCTCGAACCTAATATCTCTCTGTCTGCCTCTCTCTTTCTCTCTCTCTCTCTTTCTTGCTTTCTCTCTCGTTCTATATTTCTTTCTCTTGAAAAGTCTTCATAATCCTTTGAAACCTAACTCGTAGATTAAAGTTTCAATTCGTTCTTAATCCTAACCCTTACTTTAACCCTTCTTTTAACCTCATTTAAACTCAAAATCACGTATAGGCACCCCCGATATTGTCTGTTTTTTAAACCCAGCTTTACTTAACAGTTGAAATGTGTTAAATATTATTATTTGTATTATCGTTTTTTTCTGGTTGTCAAAGAAAAAAAAAGAAAAATAGGAAGAAATATATAAAAGATAAAGAAGGAAAGAATATTGGATTATAAGAAAAAGAATAAGCAATTGAAGAGAATAGAAAATAGAAAGAAGAACAAATAGAAAGGATGACATAAATATAAATAAACTGGAAAATTTGAACCGTTGGGTCATCCACCGAACTCGGTTTAGATTGTAAGTTTTTAAAAGTTTTTTTAAGTGTTTATTTCGTGAGTTACCAAAGATTTTATATGGGGTTTAAGAGAAAGTCTAGCTGTATCAATGAAACTATGGTACGTCTCTGAAATATTGACAAAATAAAAAATTAGCCACTTTCTGTTCGTTCTCTCTATATATATATTCCTCTCTTTCTCTTTCTCTCTATCTCGCTGCCTCTCTTTCTTGCTCTCTCTCTCTCTCTCTCTTTCTCTCTCTCTCTCTCTCTCGCTCTGTCCTATTTTTCTCCGCAGTTATGATATAATAGTATAAATATTGAGGTGATATTCTCTTTCGTCTGTAATGGACTTTTATAATATTTTATGTTTTAATGTAAATAAATGAAAGAAATGGTGGCAGAAACGAGAATGAGTTTGGAAGTTCAAAGAACATAAAATGGGCCGACGTGAAAATGAAAGAGAAAATGTTTTTAAAAATATTGGTCTCTTGATGTGATGAGCATGCGTGGAAGAGCTCAAGAATTGTATGCGATGTCTAAGTTGAAAATGACTTCGCCCAAAGTCTATAAAAAAGCCGGTAACAGTCATTCGACGAGTAACCCCCAAGGTTGAATCGCCGGGGGTGTTCAGGATTGTGTTGGGTTGCGTGGACGAAATTGTTCTAGACCGTGCTGCCGCGTGTGATAATTTTGTTCTCTCTTCCCTCGTGAAGGAACAAGCTATTTCGGTACTGAATTCTCGCCCCCTCCCGTTCGTTTCCTGGACAAAATCGAGCAATGTACCCACACTGCTAACATCAATCCGCCGTAAAGCTGCATTTGGTTAATTGGAAATCATACCTTATTATAACAATTAACACCGAAGTTTTTGCAAACATAACTCACTCCCAAAACTGAGTTGTTTGATAAAACAGATGAAGAAAATTTGAAAATTTTAGAAAACCGTATGATGTTTTATTGAAGGAAAAATTATTTTTGAAATTATTGTTCTCATAGTTTTAGTGACATAAGATGACGTAACAAAAAACACAATTGCATCTTCAATTTCGATTTTCGGATTTTGTAATTATGCTCATATCCCGTTATTTTCTTTTAACGTTGATAAGTTCCTTTTATTCTGGTGAGTTAAGGGCGGAATAAATTTTTTAAATTAATATAATTACATGAATGATTAAATGTTATGAAACAGGTTCTGTCAAGAATTGAACATTTCAGCATGCTTAAAAATAAAAGATAAGATGGATAACATCTTGAAATTTTGAATATTTCACTGTTGTCATCTGTTTGTATATGCTCTGTTATACATATTATAGATTAAAGGATTGATATACCATAAAACGTGAAATGTAATTGAATAAAAATATTTCCCATATATATATATATATATATATATATATATATATATATTTCCCATATATATATATATATATATATATATATATATATATATGGTTTTGAATAAAATAGGCGGAAGTTTCTCAAGAGCTCTTTCGGCTATCATCTCATCAGGAGAAAATCGATAGCGTACAAAATAATATTATATCGAAAATAAAGAGTTCTAATGGGGAACTTATTGAATGTGCATAAAGTACGGGGACACTAAAATAAATTTATTAACGTTTAAAAACGATTAAAATATTGGCACAACAAGGGGGAGGAAAAAAACGGGAGAAAAGATTCAAAGTTCCCAAAACAGAAACAATGCGTTTGATGTTTCCTTCAAACGTATTATTTCTGTTTGGGGAACTTTGAATCTTTTCTCTCGTTTTTTTTTTTTTCTTTTTTTTTCTTCCCCTCGTTGTGCCAATATTTTAATCGTTTTTAAACGTTAATAAATTTATTTTAGTGTCCCCGTACTTTTGGCACAATCAATAAGTTCCCCATTAGAACTCTTTATTTTCAACATAATATTATTTTGTACGCTATCGATTTTCTCCTGATGAGATGATAGCCGAAAGAGCTCTTGAGAAACTTCCGCCTATTTTATTCAAATCCGTATAAATTCAGAATTTATATATAATTATTATAGATAGGATCTATTTATTTTTTATTAGAGATTCTGGGTGTACTTAATCGTTTCGCTTACCTAAATGATGAGGGATTACCTGCGCTTTGTTTATTTCCATCGCCCTTTTTATTATTATTAATTTTATTTATTAAATTTTTTTATTTAAATATCTATGAAATATTTTCATTTTCATCATTGGAATTCATTTTTGCATGAGTAATTTATGAATTTTTAAATTTATTTGCGGACTATTATCTTCATCTAGTTATTGTTTCACAACGCTAACTAGAAGATGAGGATAATAGTATCCTCATATTCAGATTATATCAGTAAATAAAAGTAATTATGTAACATATCATCCCTCACAGACTCCCTGCCTTCTTTGAATCTCTTATGCTACTCAAAAACTGATGCTCGATGCATGTAAGATGGTTTAAAAGCAGTCTGAAGCATTCCATACCCTTATGTTGCATTTTTACAAGTATATATATATATATATATATATATATATATATATATATATATATATATATATATATTATGGCAGTAGAGTTTAGTTTCCTAGAAGTACATCCAATTAAACAACATGTGTCTACCAAAAAGTGCTCAATGAGTAAACAGAGCAGGTATATTAAATTTATTTATACAAACATTGATGGCTACATATGTGTATACATGTTTCTGTAATCACACGTGCCGGGGAGGTTGCGTCTTCAGATCAAGAATTTCCTCCGAGTTTCGAGGGAAATTCTTGGTCTGAAGACGTAATCTCCCACATATGTAGCTATCAATGTTTGTATAAATAGATTTAATATATATACATATATATATATATACACACATATATATATATAAATATATACATATACATATATATATACATACATATATATATATATATATATATATATATATATACATATATATATATACAAATTAGAATTTACCGATGTCCGAATTATTTTCGCTAATGATAGTTTTTGATCAGTGAGGAGAAATATGATAGAAACCTTTTCTTTGCTTTATTGTGCTGGGGGGGGGTATGAAATAAGGGCGGATTCAATTTACTGATTCATTATTTATGTGTTTTATAAGACTTTTGTTTTTGAAGTCAAGGCGATAACCGCTCTCCATAATATGAGAGAAAATGGCGTTAAATGTGTTGTTGGTCTTTATGTCTTGAAAAAAAAACATGTTTACCGAAATTAATTCCGCTGGTCTGAGAATGGCGTGGGTGCTGAAATAATATTCCTTTTGGTACCATGTTGTCTAAAAGGTTGGGTCGATGAGTTAAGCTCGGAGTTTGCATCTTCTCCGATGAAAGTTAGATGAAGTTGTGATGTTTGTTTCAGAGATTTATGCCGAGAGTGGTGAAATATTTAGAACTAGGGTCGAGAAAGTGGTATAGAACAGTGCCTGATTCGGAAGTCGTGGGCTGACCAGATACATCGTAATGAAAAGAGGTTTCTGTTTTTTGTTTGTTTCTTTCTTTCTTTGTATCGTAGTATTACGTATAAGTTAGACTAAATTGCAATTGTTTGTACATCGATGTATTTGAAGAATGTGTGTGGTTGTGCACTGTATAGCTGAGGATCGTATGCAGATGCCCGTAGGACAAATTGTCAAATTTTTGAGAAAATAGAACTCTGGGGGCATAAAATAATTGGAAGATTTCTGTAGTGAGATGGTAGGTTTATCAGAATTTTATGGAATATACTTCCAAAATAAACTATTTATGTAGCCATTTTTTTTCGTAACGAAATCAATTGAATTTTACGAATTAAATATGTTTCCATTTTTAAACTTTAAAAATCTATCAAAATTTTTCTATTGGTTCAATTTTTACGGTATATTCCGGGTCAATGTGACATTTTATGTTCTTTCCAATAAACAAATATATTTTAGATGAACATTTTTTATTCATCCCCCCCCAGTTTGAAATGTCTATTAAAATTTAAATAATTAATTTACTCACCAAAGTTTTATATATCACAAATTGAAGATAAAAGATCAATAAATAAAATATTCTAATTTAAAATAAAACAAAGAAGTGTTTTTGGAAATTTACCCGTAAAGTCCAAAGTATAAAACCTTTTTTTTTTTAAATCACATTGATTTTTTTTAAGTGGAAGCTTATGTATGCTCAGATTGTCAAGTAAATATTGGACGCTGACGTCAATTTTTTCTATTTCATTCAATGTTTCCTTTTTCAGATATTTAAAAAAATTAATTCGATAACGAAGAATTAAAATATATTAAATCAAAAATTCATGTATTTCTTTGAGAAAAGAAATCCTCGACTGTTTTTTTTAAGGCCAAAACTTATAAGTAAATTCATCGACTGGTTGCTTTTTTAAGGCAAAAACTTATAAGTAAGATGTGACTATTTTTAACATATGGGGACACATATTCTTCATGCACAAGGCTAGACGGCTAACGCGAACGTGTGGTTTTTACGTCTTTCTGTCCATCCGTAGTTCAAAACAAGAACAAACACCGCTCCGGCGTTTCGCTTACACCGTGAAAGTGCTTACGTAATGGCGGCCTTTTCAAATAGCTGTTTTAAAACTTTTTATTTAAAAAATACATAGAATTTAAAATGGATAAATTATTAACAATGAAGAATGGAGGTACCCATTGAATAGTATTTTTATAGGTAAGTGATTTTTTGGAATTTGTATATATTTTTTTATAATCGAAGGAAGTAAAATTTCGTTGATTTTCTTCAAACCTTTTTTAAAGAAAATCGATTTAAAATCAAATATTGCATAATTTGCTATTAAACCTGTTATTTTTTTGATTTGTACTTTGCTTCTTTAATTGAAAAAAATTAGGGTTTGAATTACATTTTTCAAGTAGTCATGAGCTTGGAAAGATAGAAGGTCGAATTATTCAATTTTTTATCACACATTTTTATTGTCGGTTTCTGACACTGCTAGTCAGACGGTGGTGAAAAGTGCTCGCATTCGAATAATGACATAGAGTGGACAAGAGAGTCGATATCGATCGTAAACAGACTTTTATTTACATTCGAGGATAAATGCTATGTGGGCTGATGGAGAATCTTGGCTGAATAAAAAAAGTGAGGTTATAGAGATGATCAACACAGAGAGTTCCTAGGTGGTCGATGGGGTCTGACCTAACCGTATGAACAGGTGGGGAAAAATCTTGGTGTTGTTTTGTTTATAAGAGAAGAAGTTACGTTATATATTTGGGACCTTACGCCAGTAGATATTAGTTTTACTAGTATGAATTTTGCATTTCAGCACAGCCTAGCGACAAACGGAAATGTAGTCGATGCGTCCAGCGAGTTAGGCGATAGAGTTCAGAGTTTAGTTCTCTCGCAACGTATCTATTCGTCGACTGAGTTTTCATTATGTAAGTGAATTAAGTAAGAAGTAGCATATATTTTATAAAGAGTTAATCTCGGTCTCTCTCTTTGTACGTGAATTTATCTCTCCAATAAAACCTTCAAATTGCTAACAAGTATGTTAGTGGAAGGTTTTGTTTTTAAAAAAAAATCAAATAAAAAAGATAATTAAATTGTTTTTGGCATCAGAAAATAGGCACAATTTTTTCCGATACCCCCAAAAGTTTCCATTATTCCGATTAATCGTCCAAATACTATTTTATTTAATTAAATTGTTCTTGATCGCTCATTGGCGGTAACGCACAGGTACGCGCGCACGTATGAAAATACCATGTGTTCTCATATGCGTAACTTTCTTCAAGTTGTTAATTTCATGATTGTTATTGAAATCATACACATATGTTCTTATATCTCATGCCCAAAGTGTATAACTCTGTCCTGAAACACAATCTCTGCGAAAGGGGGATAACTTACGGAGTCCACAACCTGCGCTCTCCATATCTTCAAGCCCAAAGTAAACCCAGTAAACAAAAAATGATGAGCAAAAAACATGCAGAACATTACGAATAACTACTTGTGCATTCAAAAAAAAGATAAGAAATAAAACACAGATATTCGCGATACGATCTATCGAGGTATCGACGCACAGCGCCTCTTATGAAAGTGCAAGGACGCATCTAAAGAAGACATCAGCTTCGTTGCCTTTTGCGCAGAAGCGTAAAATAATGTCTCAATCTGCGCAAAGGCAATCATACATATTATTGTAAATGGCTGATTTAATGGTCATTAAATAATAATTGAAGGACGTCTTGCTGTTAATCATGTGTAAAATAAAATATGAATCTTCCAGAACGAAATTGCTGTTGGAATTTTGCCGTGAAAAAATAACTGATTAAGCGTGAAAGGACATTCGCTTTTTTTTTTCTTTTTTTTTTTTTTTAGATTTTAGTTTTTAGTTCTTTTTTAGTTTTTATTAGTCGTATTATTGAATGTGTCCTCGTGGCCTTCTTTTGTAGACTGTCGATCGGCTATTTGGTCTGTCATTCTAACATCTAGTCTGTCATGTTCATCTAAATACATATTTTTCGGCACCCTTGTATATTATGTTCATTGAAAATAAAGAAATAGAAATTCTTATAATGTTGTTATCTAATGTACATACGTAGCTATGGTTCGTACGAACTCATATAAAAAAAATAGCTCTAAAAAGAAATTCTCTCTTCTAAATAATCACAGTATATGAATAAACAACATGAGAGAGGAAACGAGTCATAGACTTATTATTATTAATATCATTCACCATTATCATCGTAACCATGATGCCCCTGAATAGTATTCTGAGAAAGTACCAAGCCGGATACAAGTTCTCTAACACGGAGGAAAAAATGAACCACCTGATGTACATGGACGATTTGAAACTTTTTGCAAGGACCAAAAAGGCGCTAGAGACACTTATAAACACTACCAGGATCTTCAGCCAAGATATCCAAATGGAATTTGGAATGAAAAAGTGCGCACTACTAGTTATAAGAAAGGGAAAACTGAAAACGACAGAAGGCATGGAACTACCCAACCAAACGGAGATGCGGGCACTAGGGGAACAAGATGACTATAAATACTTGGGAATTCTGGAAGTAGACAACATCAAAGCAACAGAAATGAAAGAGAGAATTGAAAAGGAGTACTTCAGAACAAGAAAACTCCTGAAAATGAAATTATATAGCAGAAACCTAATAAAAGGTATAAATACATGGGCAGTATCACTAGTAAGATATTCTGGGCCGTTTATAGAGTGGACAAAAAAAAGAACTGGGACAGCTCGACCAGAAGACCAGGAAACTTATGACCACGCATAATGCACTAAACCCAAAGGACGATATTGACAGACTCTGCGTGAAAAGGAAAGACGGCGGGAGAAGACTGGTCTGCGTAGAAGACTGTGAATGACATAAAAAAGAATTAGAAAAATACATAATGCAAAATACTGAAAGGATAATTATGGCAGCGAGAGACACTAAAAAGAAACAACAAAACAGAAAATAGAGACAAGTGACAAAATGAGAAAAGAAAAATGGGAAGAGAAAGAACTCCACGGAAGATTCATAAGAATGACAAAAGATGAGAATAACGAAAACACCTGGACATGGATGCGAAAAGGACATATAAACCGAGAAACTGAATCTCTAATAACTGCAGCACAAGATAACCCGATAAGAATCAATCCTATCAAAGCAAAGATCGATAAAACACAAGAAAACAGCAAATTCAGACTCTGTGGACAAAGATACGAAACGATAAACCATATCGTAAGTGAATGCAGCAAACTGGTCCAAAAGGAATAAAAAAACAGGCACGACCAAGTGGGGAGAGTGGTTCACTGGGAATTGTGCAAACGGCTGCATTTTGAACGTACAGACAATGGTACAAGCATAAACCCACAACAGTACTCGAAAATGTGAACCACAAAATCCTATGGGACATGCCATACATACGGACAAACTCATTCAAGCAAGAAAACCAGATGTCGTAATAATTAACAAAAAAGAAAAATCCTGTTAAATCGTAGATTTTGCTGTCTCAGCTGAACACAGGGTTAATATGAAAGAAAAGGAGAAACGGAGCAAATACACAGAGCTAGCCAGAGAGTTAAAAGGGATTTGGATGATGAAGAAAATCAAAATAATACCTATAATAGTAGGAGCACTAGGAACAATTTCGAAAAACTTTGAAAAAAGAATGGAAAATTGGAATCAGAGGAATGGCTGCAAAAATACGACTAACGATAATGAAAACTGCTGAAATATTAAGGGACCCCCTTAAATGCGGAGAATAATACAAGTATGCAATATAATGGAGAAGCGTTACAGGGAATGAAGAACACTGAAACTGCATATCTACAAGTTCTACACCCCCCTCACGTATCCCTCCCATTGTCTCATCACCGTCCCCCCTCCCCAAAAAAAAGAGATACCAAAGAGCCGAGAAGGGTCTAGGATGATGGAAAGACCGAGGAGAGAGCGCTAACCAGACCTCTGCTGGACAAGCGAGAAGAGAACTGGGATCTTGGGGAGGCTTACTGCCACTCAAATTCCAGTATAGACCAATTATCGCTGCCAACGAGAAATCAATGGTAAGAGGCTGTTGCGATGACGTAAATTTATTTGCAAATGCTATCGAAAGAGGTGGAGATAGCTTGACGTCTGGGGAGACTTGTTGTATCTCAGTGTCCAGGGAACACCACAGGTTTCCAATCAGATCGTTGATGACTTGTGTGAAATCGCCATGTGAGCCAATAATAATAATAATAATAATGAAGAAGAAGAAGAAGAAGAAGAAGAAGAAGAAGAAGAAGAGCTATTAGTCCTATCTGGTATTACATAAAATAGTCGTGAGAATGTAAGGCTAATGGAAGCACAGAGGAGGGAAAACAATGTCCAAACCTCCACTGAGTGAATATGAAGATTGTTCTGACCTTGGAGAGACTAGTTGTTATCCAAATTTCAGTGAAGACTAATGGTCGCTGCCAGAGAGAAATCAATGGTAAACGACTGTTGCAATAATGCAAATTCATTTTCAAAAATTATCAAAAGAGGTAGAGAATACTAAAATCTGGGTAGACTCGTTGTTACACAAACTCCAGAGAACGCCACCGGTTATCATTAGATACATAAGATACTGGCCTGTGTGAGAAATCCTAGTGTGTACAAACGTCGTCGTCGTCGTCGTCGTCGTCGTCGTCGCCACCGTCGTCGTCGTCGTCGTCGCCGTCGTCGTCGTCGTCGTCGTCGCCGTCGTCGTCGTCGTCGTCGATAATAATAATAATAATAATAATAATAATAATAATAATAATAATAATAATAATAATAATAATAATAATAATAATAAAGGAAATTAGAATCAAAGGAAAAACCGAAAATCTGAAAATATACAACAGACGAGAAAGTACTAGAAATATGGGGAGAGTTCTTGTCATCCAGATTGTCATTCTCAGTGAGCAATCTCTGGTGATGATCTGTGTGAGGACTCCCAGTGAGTGAGATAATAATAATAATAATAATAATAATAATAATAATAATAATAATAATAATAATAATAATAATAATCGATTGGTTAAATAATGAGTAATATAACCATAAGAAAAAAAAATGATTAGCCAACGTTTAAAAGAATTAATTATAAATAAATAGATGAATAAATATTATTATTATTATTATTATTATTATTATTATTATTATCGTTGTTGTTGTTGTTGTTGTTGTTGTTGTTGTTGTTGTTGTTGTTGTTGTTGTTGTTGTTGTTGTTGTTGTTGTTGTTGTTGTTGTTGTTGTTGTTGTTGTTGTTGTTGTTGTTGTTGTTGTTGTTGTTGTTGTTGTTGTTGTTGTTGTTGTTGTTGTTGTTGTTGTTGTTGTTGTTGTTGTTGTTGTTGTTGTTGTTGTTGTTGTTGTTGTTGTTGTTGTTGTTGTTGTTGTTGTTGTTGTTGTTGTTGTTGTTGTTGTTATGGTAATAGTAGAAAAATAAAAATGTTCGATTCGAACGAACTCGATGTGGAGTTGAAAGTAAACCTTTACTAAAAAATCTGAACATGGGACGACTATAATGATAACGATCGTGAAAAAAAACTGCAATAAAAATTAAAACAAAATAAAAAAAACATTACTACGAATTATTATAATAGTGGTGATAATGCTTGTTATTAAAATAATAACTCTAGACATGATTCACACGACATAAATGGTAGAAAGTTTCCAGTAAACCATATTGGAAACAACGTCGCTAAAGATAGTAAATATCTGATGTTAAGCAACAACAATTTGAAACACCAGGTTGATATATGGCGGGGTTGACCACCGTTTCATGGCTAAAATTGGATGCATAAGCTTGGTTGAGCTATTCTGAGATGATATCTCAATAAAAAATATTAAGGAATGAAAACCTTATACAAAGAATTCTCTCGTATTATTCCAATATAAGTATTCAAAACTCTCAAACTAAAAAAACGATGTAAGTGGAACCGGAATATCAAGTGCAAGTCCTATTTCCGGCAAATAAAAAAAACAAAGCTTTCCAAATTGGACTACTGGCCTTTAGTAAAATTGTGATGAAGTGTTCAATTTACATTTCATCACAATTTTACTTAAGGTGATCCATATATATATATAGAGAGAGAGAGAAAGAGAAATATTTCTAATAAATGTTAATTAGTTTTATACCCATAGACACTTGTGTTTCATGCTTACGCAATTATCAATGTAGGAAATGATAATTACTGCTGGTCGGGATAATTGAACGCAGTCACAAAGTCACCTTGACTTCGCAGGCTAGCATTCTACCTCAAAGCCACCAGAAATTAACACAAGAATTGAAGCAAATTAAGTGTCTATAAATACCAATCGGGAAATATACATAGCAATCACATGCCTTCCGTCAATAACTTAGTCCACAATGCATTATAGTCTACATTGCACTGTAGAGAACGTGTTGTTCATTTATAAAATTATTTTTACATATAATGACTTCACTTAAATTTTAAAATGTAAAAGTCAAGTATCATGTTTCAATTTAGTTTTAAATAAAAACATTCATTTCTAACGCGCCGTTGTCTTATCAAATAACCGACTGTTGATTTTATACGACTGGCCTTTCCTTTTGTGTGATCATAAGACTTCTCAAATGCTATTGTGATGTTAGGTTGTATAAAAGTGTTAACTTGAGTCTTCCTTCCGATACAAAACCTACGTAAGAACACTTCTGAAATTTAAAAAAAGAAGTATATATATATATATATATATATATATATATATATATATATATATATATATATATATATATAGTTTAGTCGCTCGATCACCGTAGACCTCTTGTATAACGTTTATGCCTTTATAAATATTGGAATGACTGTGGAGATAGCTTCGTTGCGGGGTTCGAATCCCACGGCAATAATAAATACCTGCACTGATGAATACGGAAGCATGAAAAACTAGTGTCTGTAGGTGTTAAAAAATAAGTATATATACATATATGTCTGTCTGTGTGTGTGTGTGTGTGTGTGTGTGTGTGTGTGTGTGTGTGTGTGTGTGTGTGTGTGTGTGTGTGTGTGTGTGTGTGTGTGTGTGTGTGTGTGTGTGTGTGTGTGATCGTGATCGTGATCCAAATGTGGTTAGATAATAAATTAACTATTCTGTACTTTTAAAAAAAGATTGTTTGCTATTCTGTACTTTCAAAAATATATTAACTATTCTGTACTTTCAACAGTTTTTGTGGGTAAATTTGTTAGACTGGTGTCCATGCTCACGCATCCAAATTCACCCCGTCTCTGAGAATAACCGGTAACATGTCATTTGCATATGAAGTAACGAGAAATCTAACGAGAAATCTCATGAGAAATCTAACGAGAAATCTAATAAAACTCGCCAACAGCCATTGTTTTGTTATGAGTATTCTCCGTTGCCTGTGACGGGATCTTACATGTTTCAGAAAATCAAAGATATGTCCCAATTTTTATTATTTTTTTTTTCTTACGACTAGGCATTTAACTACAATTAATTTTTTTAATTTTAACAAGAATTAACCTGTTCACTCACAAACGAAGATATAGTCGCTAAAATCTGCATGCTACTGCTTATAAATTGGATGTTTAATTAAAAAATTAATATCTATTGAGTTTAAATCTTTAAATTTGGACTACAAATAATATGTAAGTTTTTATTTTAACTCTTCTGTCTGTCTGTGTTTATGTGTATGTGTATATGCGAGTTTCTGGGTATGTGTGTTTATGTATATGTGTATGTGGTTTTTGTGTGTATGTGTGTTTGAGTGTATGTGGGCATGTGTGTTTGAGTGTATGTGTCTGTGTCTGTGTGTCTGTGTGTGATTATAGTTCAGTTCCTCTGAATATTTTGAGTCCATGAATATATTTTTCGCCGTTTCAGCCGGCAAATCCAACCAAATTATTAAGTAGGAATTTAGAAAATAACAGCAGAAAAAAAATGAAACAAGAAAGCCATTGACGCATGCGCTGGGAGATTCGATTCGTTTAAGCGCCAAAGAATGGCGAACCGCCATTTTGTTTAGAAAACTGATTTCCTCATGACCAATATCCAATGAGATCTCGTCTATTTAATGAGCAATTCTATGTATTCGTGTCTATAAGGGCGTTAATAAAAGATCAGGTTTACACGTCGGACACTCGATTACATATTTTATGAGGGATGAGTGACTGGTCTGATGCATATCCTCGCAAACTTTGAAACCAGTGGTCCCATTTTATTATTAGGCGCGTAATAATATCACGCCCATTTTGCTTGGTGTTTAACCAAACATTGGATGAAATCAATTCTTCGTCTGAAACTACATTTTCTCCTGATAAAAAAAATAGTATTTACGTTTTTAGAATTATAGAACCCTGCAACCCCAATTTCTACTATATATTAAATAGTTTTTAACTGTAAAAACTTGATGCTTTGATATTTTGATAATTTTTTGAATTTTGAAATGAGATGAGGCTTAATAATTTATGTATTGATTCTTTTTGCAGAGAGTTGTTCGGTGGGGAAAAAGAAAAAAGTTTTAGAGTTCTTGAAAGTCCACGATGTGAAACTATGATTAACGGTACGAACCATGATCATATTGCATACGATCACTTACGTACCGTTAATCATATTTCTATGCCCAACCGGTCGATGTTTAGTTATTCATGAGAGGTCTCCGCTTTACGTGTTGATGTGACGCTATTCTCGGCGAGAGGACAGAGGAAAAGAAAGCAAAACAAAACGAAATCAACGTTCGCTGACTCCTGTCTGCGCCGATAATTGTAAAATAAATGACACGGGTCGTTATTTTGACTTTTCAAACACATATTTAAGTTCAGGTCGGTAAAACAAATCAACGATAAAAAACAAGAAAAATGTGAACAGAGAAACAGATTGAATGTACCAGCGTTTTCATTCAACAAGCTTAGTGACGGGCGCTATTAATTCCTACCCTACTTGTTTTTTTTTTATTTTGTTTGTTTTTTTTTTGTTTTGTTTTTTGTTGTTGTTTTTTTTCTCCCTCTGCTATTCATATCTTTGTCCAACAGTGACGACTAATAAGTCGTCACTGTTGGAATACGTTTTAACTTAATTTCTTCGATCTTTTGGTGTAGATACGGTTAGATCGACGCATCCAAGCTTTGTAATGTTATTCCATAAGAAATATCTTTGATGCTTCGAGTTAGTACGACGGTTAGCGTTCTGGGTTTCTAAGTTACTAGTTTTCAGAGAGATTTCACGAATCTCCGAATATCTTGAAGATTCTCTCATCCGTACATCTTTTGCGGAATCGATCTATTAACGCCGGACCAAACTCTTACTGTCGCACTGTCTGACTCACACTATTCTCTCAAATTGACTAAAAACAATTGTGCGATACAATTTATACTAAGGTCAGTTGGTGTGTGCAATCTCCTTTCCTTACCGATCATCATGTGCCACATCGATTCTCGCTGGCAAATGATTAGTTAGCCGTCCATGTCAAATCGTATGGCCTCTATCAGCCTTTCTAAGGATAAGTTTGATATAATTTCTGAGCCCTTAGGCAGGGTCAACCGGTGTGACGTGACCGTTCCGGGAGCGGTAGGGCTCCCAATTGGGGGGCGGGGTGAGACTCATGAAACGCTGGACAATGCCGGGTAGATATGCTTGTTTTATTTTTTAAGTATTATTGTATGCGCGGGCAACAGCAGCCGTCTCTGCTGAAAAGAAGAGTTAAGTTACAAATTTTATTATTTTTATGAAACCGACATATAAATCTGATTGTTTAGTCAAAGTGACAATTTGATGTCATTTTGAGAGACATAACGAAATATAATTTCGTTTCCGGTGCTAGCGAGCACCGACTAAGGGACGTCTGGCCTCTGAGTATAATGTCAGACCGAGAGATCACGGGTTGACATTTTCCGATCGTGAGAAACGGGCCTGAGAGAGCTTTCAGATTTACAAGTACACACACACGGGGATTTCCCAAAGATGACGTACTTACTGACGATTGGTCTAGGGAGCGACCGAACCTACCCCGTCACCTCTGTACATAAGCGAGACCCCGCGCCAAAATCGGCAGTTGGAGCGCAGTTGGAGCTGAGATTTGAGCGAATCTAATACTAATCGAAGTGTCATAATCCCCTTCTCTCTTTTCCCGACCGTCGCCACTGCAAAACTGAGAGTAATTTAATCTAATTGGGACTCGGTCAAGCTTTTGTCAAAATCAACATTTGAACAATTGTATATAAGTTATATTTTGTATATCTATCTTGAATTAGCCAGTAGAATAGATATATCCGAGTTTGTCTTTCTTCTATGTGCATGAAATTGATTCATTTCCAGTGCGACAGACCGACGAAGAAACGCTCTATCAACCCGAAGGTGAAGTGATTCCAACCAGATCGACTGAGTCCATCGTGAAGAACGAGCACAGGTCACATTGGGGTCCGTGACCGAGGTTTGGCTCGTATGTAATAAAGGAGATCCCTATTAGAGATCGCTGAGAGTTCACACCAGTCCACTCTTTTGGATTGATATTTTATTTTGTCATCAATCTAAATAAGTCTTAAATCGAAGTCATTTACTTATGGATTGGAAACCAAGCTCAATCCAAAACAAATAATTATTTCCCATTTTCGCTTGGTCGTTGCGTTCAAGCTATTATTCAGCGAAGACGCATATACATCCACCGTGATGTCTGCTAGTAGATGTATCTAATGTAATCAGTGCCCAGGGGTATTATAGCAATTAGCGAACGGCTTCACTCCCACCCTGTTTGGCCTATGGGGCTAAATCTCCCGGGGCTAGCGTCACACGATAACCTAAAAGTTACGATTGATATCTGTGGACTTAGGATCCGCCCTTGCGTTTTAAATGTTTACAACATCCTGACGACCTATCACTCAGCCAACATTTACATCTGTGGAGACTTTAACGTTTACAACGTTGAATGGCTGATCCGTTCAAACAAAACAGACCATGAAGGGAGGTTTTCTTAGGATTTCTACCTTGTCTATAATCTAACCCAGATTGTTGACGAACCTACTCGCGTTCCCGATGCTGGTGGATAATTTGAAAGCATTATAGATCTTTTTCTTACTACCTGCCCTGAACTGTGCTTATCTTCTTTAATGTCTCTGCTAGGATCTTCTGATCATTCGGTTGTCTCGATTAAGATTAAAATAAACAGTAAAATGTCCCAGGATGTTCCTTTCCATCGCACTTGATGGTTCAGATATACGCTTGTGCTTCATGTTAAAAAAGAAGGTTCCTTTATCGCATCCAGTCTGACAGACTAGCTAACTATTGGTATAGATAGCTAGATATAGCTAGTCTGTCAGATCGGGTGCAATCTAAAAAAAGTCAATTTTAACCATATAGCTAACCGTGGTACATTCCTCAATGTGCCGCGACAAGTGGACATAGAAATCAATATTTTAACTGCTTTAAACGAAACAGGTGCTCAGAAACTAAAGCCCATGATATGACTATTAGCATATACTGGAGAAAGGTTATAACAAACACGAGTCTTTCGCCCTAACTGTCGAGTCTAAAGTAGTTGAGCAGAGGAAAGTAAATGTTTGTTGTCCCTTTCCTACGGTGAAGATGGTGTGGCGATCCCAGAAAAGTTTGAACTCTAACGAACACGGTTCGAGCCTAACGTGCCACATCTATGGTGGAACTCCTACGAGTGCCCTTTCCTACCTTGACAGGATACAAAACCATTATCGAAACTACAACAACAAACAACAACTTCCCTCACTCTCTATCTGTGCCTGTTCGTCTGTGGAACTCAGTACCCTATGTCTGCTTCTCAGCTGACTATAACATGGTCATCTTCAAATCTAAGGTGAATAAATTTCTATTGAGCCCTCCTACTCTGGAATAATCTAGCCCGACTCCGATGTTGCCACACTATCAACCTAACACTTAACTCTTATCCTCAAGTAGTGACTTTCAAGTATAAAAATATTATCCTATTTTATTCAGCAGTTGACTGTTGTGCTTACCTTTTCCTATTTGTGCTGGTTCTTATATTTTATATTCTATATTAACATTCGTGTATCCACTATTCCTTAATGCTGTATTTAAAATATTTTTGTTAATTATTATCAAACGTTTTTGATTTTTTTTTTTTTTTTTTTTACATTTTCACCCCAAACAAGGCAAATTGTCACTTTGGTTTACTATCAGGGGCAACAACTACTGGGGTACTATGTAGGGATTTGGGCAGCAAGATGTCGGTTCATGTTACACTTGAACTTCTGCACGTCAGTACTGCTGGGGAAGCAGGGACCTGAAATGGAATTCCAAAGTCTAGCGGTTCTGGGGAAGAAACTATTGGAGTAGAAAAATCTTTTACATCTAGGGATCTCTACAGTGTGGGGGTGGGATTTTAGCAGCCTGTCGGGTTTGTCGAGGGTGCTCACGTCGTGGAGGCACAAGTGCTTGCAGTTCGTCAGAGCATTCACCACTAAAATACTTGTAGAACAGACAGAGGGATGCAACATTTCGTCGATGGGACAGAGGCTGAAGCTTAGATGTCAGTTCAGGGCCTATCAGGTCTGTGACTCTCTTTTGAACCTTGTCAAGGAGCGAGAGACTAATAGCAGATGCACCAGCCCAAATGTGACAGCAATACTCCATACATGGGCGAATGGTGGCCTTATAGAGGTACAGGATACTTTTGGGTGTTAGTAGTTGTCTAGCACGGTAGAGAGAGCCCACCTTTCTTGCAGCGGCCCTGGCAATGCCTTCAATGTAATTGTTCCAACTCATGTTTCCTGTGATTATAAAAGTATAGTTTAAATGTCGATGGAATTCTAGCCTTAAATCAATAGTCTGAGTTTAACCGTTTAATGTTATACCTCCTCCAGACTTGGAACTTGATATATTGGGAATTTGAACCTGTGGGACACTTTCGACTTGGTTTTTATCCGATAAAATAGCAACTAAGATTCATAATTAGAAAAAGAAACGTTGGTATTAACTTGACGTAAGTCGGCTATGCCTGTGTATTTCCGCGCATGCGCTAATTAACAGTTATAGGTTAAAAACGTTATTTTTAGCAGTTTTGTATAGGTATGGATTGAGGCTATATGAATATAGCTGGGTTTCGATTCTCGCTAATAGCACTCAAGTTATATTTATTTATTTTTTACTTTTGAGAATCAAAACCAAAACGTTTAGCTTACGATTTACTTTTTCCTTTAACATTAATGCCTAAGCTATGAAAACCTGCTTGCTGCAAGGCTAAAAATTAAAACATGAGCCAATAACTATTCGTTACTCATGCATATTCGTAACACCGTCGTTCGACCTTCACCTGGACAATTCCATTTTCTTTTTTTAATGTTCACACTTTTGCACCGATTTTCTCCGGCTAAAACCCAAATAAAAAGTTTCTTATGGGTTCGAATACCCTCTCTATTAAGTTTCATTCTGTAAACCAAAAACTGACAGAGGAGTTTGGTAGGCAATTTTTTAAACAAATATATATACGTATACATAAATATATATGATGAGAATGATGGAAATTGTATTCCGACGAAATAGAGAAATAAAAAACACATAAATTCGTTTGTTCTTTATTTCTTTCTTTATAAATATATATAGAAAGAGGTTTGTGCTTACTATAACCTTTTTAAATAAATATTACGCAAGTATAAATCATGTATAATATCTGCATGAATATAATTACACGTAATAGTTAACTAAAGATTATCATCCCATAAGAAACCCGAAAAACTAATAGGGAATTAATTAAAATGAATGTTTAAAAGAATATGCAAGTTAGTTAGATCTTTTGTAGATGAATGTAATTCCACAACCCATATGTAATAAAATTGTATTTTCTTTTTAAATAAATAGAAAAAAGAGTTTTTAATATAAATATCAATACACAAAAAAACAAATTTATATATATACATATATATATATACATATATATATATATATATATATATTAGTTCATTATATACGAATAATATGATAAAGGGATATAATATGTTGTGTATAGATCTTCAGTATTTACTATAGCAGTGCTCAATGCGTGAGTAAAACTATTAGTGAAGTGTGAAAACATTTATGGCAATTGAGCTACAAAGACGCGTCTGTGTTTCATCCTCACCAGTTGAATTGCGAAAAAAAAAACTAATCTGACTCCGAATAAACCATATTTTCTTTTTTTACTTTTTTTTTTTCAACTAAAAATTTTATACTCGCCCAACATTTAACATAGCGTTATAATAATAAATGGTAATGTGATTGATATTTGTTTTTAATTTTTTTTTTCTTTTTTGCAGTAATTATATTTTAGATATGTGGTAAATTGGTTTGAGACAAGCTGCTCATAACAGGAAAACAATAGTAATAAACCAGACAATAAATCAAAATAATTACATACTAAATTAATTAGAGTCATGGTATTGCTCGCAGAATTTGAAGTAAAGAAGAATAGCAACTTCCAGCGGTAAATTAACCAGAACATTCATTTCATCAAAACTGCTTAGCATTTATCCGCGATGGAGAGAATATTCGTAAATAGAATTATGATTAATACTAAAATGGAAAACAATTGTAGAAAAGTTTTTTAAAATATTGGTTAATTAATTAGAGTTCTTTTGCAAAGTAACATGCAAATTAGTTAACCTTCTGACGTCGATCGCACAGACAGGACTAAGTTAAAGTTTTTCAACTATCGTAAAACGGAAGTTGGTTTGTTTTAATCTCGCTATCAGTGCGACAGATGCCTCAATTTTATAAATATACAAAATAAAATGTATTTTGTTTTATTATAAAATTATCGCTTAACAAGACCCGGGGGGCACTCAAGGATAAAGATTAATGAGTGTCAGGTGAAACAACATCGTGATGATTAGTGATGGTGGAAATTGTTTAGAAATTAATTATTTAAGTGAATGGCTCAGCAATAACTTGTTTACGTTGAACTTGAAAACGATCATGTTATAGTCAGTTGGGAAGCAGCTCCGCGGTATTGTGTTCCACGGACAAAAAGTTCTGGGGGGAAAAACTTTGCTCATGGATTTTTTTTTTTTTTTAGTTTTAAGCGGAGGTAGACAGTGAAATTAGCAACAATGGTTGTAACTAAGCAGTTAAACTCCTGGGTTCAATAGAAAGATTCCCGAGTTCAACAGAAAGATTCCCGAGTTCGACAAAAAGATTCCTGAATCCGACAGAAAGATTGCTGGGCTCGAGAGAAAGATTCCCGAGTCTGACAGAAAGATTCCCGAATTTGACAGAAAGATTCCCGAGTTCGAGAGGAAGAGTACTGAGTTCGACAAGGTACACCTTTAGGAGGTCGGAGGTTACATCGAATAACACCAAGATGAAAACAGTTGCCCGAATAATTATAGATAAGATATGCACAAAAATATTTAAGAAAGAATAGACATATTGTTAACGGTATCTTTTTTATGACAGGACTACCAAAGAATGTCTTTTGTGTGCGCTTTTAAATGAAAAGAAAAATGATGGCGAGAAAAAAGAAACAATATGTTGGAACTGTCCGTCTCGATGCATTATTCACGAAGCCGTAGTGATGACGATTTTGAAGACGAATGAAAACCAACGAAGCAGGGAAGGTTTTAATAAACCGGGCCTTGTCTTCATTGTGTCCGGTCAGTTCGGCAGGAGAACTGGGAAGGACGCCCGTGACTCGGTGCGTCAGCTGATTTGTTTTTTCATCCTGTCAGTCGCACGGATAACGACGGGCCCTGTGAATAGAACGGTGTGTGCGGCCACGGGTCTTTAACAAGACAAAATAAATAATAAAGATGGCAACCGCTAAATTGACCGTTCGTTATGGTCAGTGAGCAATGGAAGGCGGAAACTGACGAAGTTTGAAAAGATATAGATGTCAAGAGAAAAGAAAATATTCTTATTTCACCGAATGTATTAGATCGCTTCATGACTAGGGTTAATGGATGTAAAACGTCTATATATTATATTTCTTAGTCTGTTTATCTGCCGTTTTATATTTTCTCGGAAACTACAGAGCTGATATACTGAAATTTTGTATGGACCGTTCATATGATACAGTACAGCGAACTAAGTATTATGGTATCTGTTCGATGAACAAGTAGGGATTAATAGAGATTAGTCACCACAATACCACATTTACTTTCATTTTTTCTTGATGACTGCTGAGTCGATATGGCTGAAAATTTTTATGAACCTTGGTTATGATAAAAACGCAGTGAACTATTAAGGTATCCATTCGATGCACAATACGCAATTAATAAAGATTAATAATTATTACTATTTAATGCGAAAATGAACACAAATTAAACCATATTCAATTATTAATTTTGGCATAAAGCACTAATTCTATGTCAAGTAACTGTTGCCCGTTTTAACAGGCTAATATATATATATATATATATACATATAATTACTATAATAATTATTAAAAACCTACGGACACTAATGTTTCATCCTTTTGGGAATCATCAGAGCAGATTCGGACCCGGCAACAGAAGTCGTCTCTAACTCCATTAGTAAAGACCCAATCTATTCAGATTAGCGAGAAATACTGTTGATATTTGAACATTTATTTTAATTTTTTACCGTCTGTCAGAATGATCTAATCATTATATGATGAGCTGCACATATTAGCTAAATTGACCGACTTTATTTCAAGTGAAAGTGATCAACGAAAGAAACGAGTTTCTTAAAGGGGCTGACATAATTATTTACTACTAGCAGGGGTACCCGACGTTGCTCGGGACCGTATAAACAATGAGAAAATTCAAGTTGATTTTGAATATAATTGTTATTCTTTGGAGAGGGGAATTTTTAATGTATATGTATCATTTACTATTTTGAGCAAAAGAATATTTTACCTACCCTAGGACGGCTATTACACATATATGAAATAATTGTACCTTTCTTACGACAGGTAATTTACAGAATGTATATGAAATAATTTTACTTTTGGGAGACGGGTAATTTGCAACACATATTTAAAATATGTTTACCTACCTTCGGATGGACAATTTATATGCATATATGAAACAATTTAACATACTCTCGGCAGGTATTGTACAACATATATGAAATAATTTCTCTTCCCACCAAGGCTACCATAATTTTAAGAAAATTGAAATCATTTTTAGAAGATGGATCATTAGGATTTCCAAATTAATACATAAATACATTGTGTTGGTTTATGAGTTCGCAACTCTTGCTTCACCATAAATTTCAACATTACTGCGTTTCTTTCCTTCCTCACTATCGGCCCTATTATTGTAAGAAAAATTATGTCTTTTTTTTTTTTTGAAGATGTCTCAGTAGGATTTTAAAATTAATGCATAAATACACTGACACAGTTAAGTGATTAGACAATCCTTGCTTCATTATCAAATTCCACATTACTCTGTTTCATTTTTTCCCTACTACCAACAACAAATCTTTTTGGAAAAAAGACGTAATTTTCGTAAGATTACTCAACAGGCTTTACAAACAAACAAACAAATATGCTGAGAAGATTTGTGATTAGGCAATCCTTGCTTCACTATAAAATTCCACATTAATGTGTTCTTTCTCTCCCTACTACTGACACCAGTATTTTAAGTAAAATGATATCATTTATTGACCATAACTCAGAAGGTTTTCCAAATAATTACATAAATGCATTGACTCGAATGATCATTAGGAAACTTTTACTTTACCACAATTTTCAATATTAATATAGTTCTCCCCCCCCTTACTACCATAAGCGCCAACAACACATTAGTAAGAGAAACGATGTCATTTCCGGAATATGATTCCATAGTTATTCCATATATTTGGAATATGATATTGTGAGAGATTGCATAGTAACCCCAAAATGGACATTACTCTCTCAAGCCCCACCTCAAAATTGAATTAACTTAATTCATAGAGAACTCCGGAGTACGTTAAAAAGCAGCATAACCATGTGTTTTTCTACTTACCACTACAACTGTGACGTCATTCTCCGAAATTAACATTGAAAATTCAGAAAAATATTGTTGATCATCTACAGAAACTGATAAATTGTCTGGGCTTATTATTTCATTACAAACACACCAATCAATTAACTCATATTTCATTATTTTTCATAATTCTTGGATATGTTTAATAATTTTAACCCACATTATCGACCCCCTCTTACAAAAAATAATAACATTGATGTATTGTCTGGGTTGATTATTTCATTGCAAACACACAAATCAATAAACTCACATTTTATAATTTTTCATAATTCATGAATATGTTACTCATTTCGACAATCATTTTTCATAATTTTAATCCACATTATCGCACCCTCCTTACGAAAATAATCACTTTAAGGTATTGTCTGGACTTATTCATTCATTGCAAACGCACTAATGAATCAACTCACATTTCATTATTTTTCATAATTCTTGGATATGTTAATAATTTCGACAATCACTTTTCATAATTTTAACCCAAATTTTCGACCCCCTCTTACGGAAAATAATAATATTGATGTATTGTCTCAGTTGGTTATTTCATTACAAACACACAAAATCATTTAACTGACATTTTATCATTTTTCATAATTCATGAATATGTTACTAATTTCGACAATCATTTTTCATAATTTTAATCCACATTATCCCCTTATGAAAATAATAAATTTAATATATACTCTGGATTATTAATTCATTGCAAACGCACCAATCAATCAACTCACATCTCATCATTTTTTATCAATCATTTTTATCAATCATTTTTATCATTTTAATTTTTTTATCATTTTAACCCACATTACGAAAAATATAACTTTGATATATTATCTGGGTTGTTTATTTCATTAAAAACACACCAATTGATTTATTCATATTTCATAATTTTTCATAATTCTTGGATATATTACTAATTTCCACAATCATTTTTGATATTTGTAACCCACGTTATCACCTACTCCCTTACTAAAATAATAACTTTGATATATTGTGTGGGCCGATTATTTCATTACAAACAGACCAATCAATTAACTCACATTTCATCATTTTGCATAATTCTTGGATATGTTACTAATTTCGACAATCAGTTTTCATAATTTTGACCACAATATTGCATCCCCTTGCGAAAATAATTACTTTGATATATTGTCTGGCTTTATTATTTCATTACAAATGCACTAATAAATTAACTCACATTTCATCCTTTTTCATAATTTTTGGATATGTTACTAATTTCGACAATCATTTTTCATAATTTTGACCTATGTAATCGCCACCCCTTAACGAAAATAATAACTTTGATATATTGTCTTGACAGATTATGTTATTAATTGCGACAATCAGTTTTCATAATTTTGACCTACGTAATCGCCACCCCTTAACGAAAATAATGACTTTGATATGTTGTCTTTGCCGATTATTTCATTTAAAAAAACACTAATCAATTAACTCACAATTTATCATTTTTCATAATTAGTGGATATGTTACTAATTTCGACAATCATTTTTCATAATTTTAACCCACACTCTGGTCACCCCATTACGAAAATACTAACTTTGATATATTGTCTAGACTGATTATTTCATACAAACACACTTATCAATTAACTCACATTTCATCAATTTTCATAATTCTTGGATATGTTACTAATTTCGACAATCGTTTTTATAATTTTACCCCACATTATGCTCCCCCTTGCGAAAATAATAACTTTTTATACATGTCTGTGTTTATTATTTCATTACAACCACACTAATCGATTAATTCGCATTTCATCATTTTTTTTATAATTCTTGGATATGTTACTAATTTCGGCAAACATTTTTCATAATTATAACCCACATTATAGCCTCCTCTTTACGATAATAACTTTGATATATTGTCTGTGCCGATTATTTCATTAAAAAACATTAATCAATTAACTCACATTTCATCATTTTTCATAATTCCTGGATATATTACTAATTTCGACAATCATTGTTTATAATTTTAACCCACATTCTGGTCACCCCTTACGAAAATAATAACTTTGATGCATTGTCTAGGCCGATTATTTCATTACAAACACACGAATCACTCAACTTGCATGTTACCACCCCACAGTTAAAAAGATACATTTAATAAATTGAGTTGTAAAACATAAAATGTAGCAGCCATTTCCGGGACTGACTTCATATATTCCCACCCTACTGTTAAAAATATGAATGAAATATAGTAATGTTTAACTCGTAAACGGTTTCGGCCATTTCCTGTGCTGATTTCATATCCCCCACCCCACTGTTTAAAAAACATACATGAAATAATGTAATGTTTAAATCGTAGACTGTTTCAGCTTTTATATATTAGATAAAGTAATTTGGAGATCATAAACTGCTTCAACCGTTCCCGGGCCTGACTCCGTATCCCCACTTCTTTTAAAATATATATGAAATAAAGTATTTTTGAGATCATAAACTGCTTAAGTCATTACCGAGACTTACTCCATATTTCCCTTCCCACCTCTTAAAATATATGCTGTGTCGGTTATATTGTATTTTTCGTTTTTGGAAGGAGGGTTTCAGGCGCCCCTATTACCCCAAAGAATCAGCTATGTAAACACTTTGCAATATTTTTCAATAATTTTTTTTTTAATCCTTTACAATCAATCTTTATTTAAAATTAAGAAATTATTTTCTAAAATATTTTTTCTATATATGTTTACATTTTTTTTTTAAGTAAAATTAAGAAAAAATATATTGTTTATATCCATCTTCATTCAAAATAGTTACTTTTCGGTAGGTTCATCGGTTGTTAACCTAAATTTTCCGAATGTCAGAACGAGGCTCGTCTGCTGAACCTACTTATCTCAGCTTCACCGAGTCATCTGACGAACTGTTTTATACATGAAACTAATGGGCATGACTAATTAAAAGCTCCTAATGCATTCTGTTACATGGAATGGTTATTAAATGGAATCTGTAGATTGGTATGAAAACGGATTGGTTAAAATAATTACGCAATCACGTTTAGAAAGTCAACCGATATTTTTATCATGGAAACCTTAATAGTAAACCCCTTTCTAACAATAAATTAAGGTCGGTTAAAAGACCGAAATATCGGTTTGCTTTAGAGAAATATTTATTACTTAGGATGTTTCATATCTTGCAGCCAGCATTAGAGCATTATAGTAAATACTGGTTAAAAGCTTAATTTTATATTGCTAATTCTATTCAAAAGTTTAAGGTAGCAAGTAAAATTATGTATTCCCACGATATTAGCAAACTATCTACTTGTGTCAATATTCTGGAAACAATATATATCTGTGCCGATATTTTATTATTAAGGTTATGCCAACAGCGTATTCTTTTAATTGTTTTGACTCCCGGTTGTGATATCTTATATGCTTTTATATAGAGTGATGTGGTTCTCAGTTGATTGACTGTGTCTGTGTCAGATATATACTCGTTGAATTCAGTTTTAATGTAATCTATAGACAAATGTCCGTGACCAAGGAACAACAAATTTCGAGCAGATTTGCGAGGTTTTATGATAAAGAATTATTATTTAGGCCTATAAAACCTTCAGCTTACCTCCGATATGTATATGATACGTTTATTCTCATCAAATATGAAACAGAAGTAAATAAATATATTTTTCCTTACTCAATAGCATTCATCCCGCGTTAAAATGCACTTATGAAGGCGAGAACATTCCACTTGAACTTTCCGTGATGTATTCGTAGCAAAACCATTGTCGAGATTCCTTACAACACGATTACTTCAACTCGAAGCCAAACGAACGTGTTATATGTGCTTATATGTCAATTTGAGCAATGTCTTCCTAATAACCAAACGAAAAATGTAGTGCATACATTAGCTACGGAAGAACAACTCTCTCCTCGCGTCTTACGTATCATTTAACAGACACAAGTGCAATTAAACGCAATATCATTTCATACAACAAAATACTACAGTCAACCGAGATAAAAAAAAAAAAAACAAGTGAAGCATGTATGGTCCCCCGTGAGTGCACAGCGAATGATGCATAAAAAATGACTAAGTTCAGCATTTGCCCCCCCCATTTAGGCCCTAAAGTCCCCAAGGCTTTAACATATTTAAATTTGAGTTTAGCACCATGCAAAACTGCTAATAAACAGACATACACAGAAAACTTTTGGATAAATATGGTAAAATTTTTGGATAAAAATGGAGTGTTTTTATTAGCCCTAAAAGAGCCCCTGTGGCACACCCAAAAGTTATCGCGAAGTATAGACAAACAAAATTATATAGAAATTAGTTACAACTTTTCAGAAAGTTTTATAAAAATCCAAGGCATCCATTTTTTTTTTTTTTTGTAAGCACAAAAGTGTTAATTTTAGCCCGAAAGGAACCCCCTGGGGGGGGGGCAATCGGAGTTTTCCCGTAAAATCCGTTCTGTTACTTCTTTACTTATATCATGTTTAATGTTTGTACAAAATTTTAAAATATTCCAAGGTGTGGTTATTGAGAAAAATGCGGACAGACTAACGGACGAACGGACAAGGGTGAATTTACAGGTCCACCCTCCTTTTGTCGGGGGACCAAAAACTAACACTCAAATCATACACAAAAATAATTGTATTAATTGCCGATTAAAACCCCTAGATATAAAACTAAATACTAAACTTACATTAATAAAATAGCCTTTAACATCGGTACTAATATAATAAACGTCTTCCATAATTAAATGTAAAATAAATAAATATACAAACTCACATCACGAAAAATAAATATAATCTACCTATATATCTATGAAAGTGAAATTGTCTCTGTTTGTCTGTGTGTGTACATTTCCCTACCAAACTACTCTGTCAATTTTCAATCTACAGGCTCGAGATTTGACATAAGGGATATTGAGATTTAATATGTTTTCGGTCACAAATTTGGCTGTCAAGGAGTCAAAGTTCAACGAGTTGACCTTTGAAAACTCTACCAAACTCCTCCGACCATTTTGGGTCTAAACAGTTGAAATTTTAGATATAGGTTACTTAGACATGGATCAAACGTTTTTAATTTGATTTGAGCCCAAAACAATAAATTTGAAAGGGCACAAAATTAGGGCGAAAGATAAAAAAAAAATTGACCTCTGCGGTATCTACCAAATTACTTAGCCATTTTTGGTCTAAACATTTGAAATATTACAAAAAGTGTGTTCAGATATGGGGCAAGCTTTTGAGTCGTTTTTTGGCCGAAAGTTTTGCTGCCAAGGGGGCAAAGTTCAAAAGATTTGACCTTTGCAGTGTCTAGCAACTTATTCAACCAATTTTGGGTCTAAACATTTGAAATTTTACACAAAGGGAATTCAGAATACTTTTTAATCAGTTTTTGGGCGACAATTTGGCTTCCAAGAGGTCAAAGTTAAAAGTGCTGATCTTTACAGATTCTACATAACTCCTCCGCCAATTTTGGGTCTAAACACTTGAAATTTTAGATGTAGTAACCTACCTGGGCATGAATCAAACTTTTGAATATATATATATATATATATATATATATATATATATATATATATATATATATATATATATATACTCGCATTTCAGCCTGGAATTTCCCGGATGTTTGGAGGTGTGTGTTGAGCCAAAAAAAAAAAAGTGTTAGTAGGAAGGCAGGCTCGAAGCCGTACTGCGAAGGAGGAAAAGAACGTGAAAAAAAAACGTGATGTCTTTGCTGTTGCGACCACTGTCAAATCGGAAGTAACGTAGGTTTAATTTAAGGTTAGACAATCGAAAAGAGGCGATGACTTTCGAAAATATCGGCGAAAAAAGCAACCCCTCCCTGTAGAAAAGTGCCCAATTGAGGGTGAAGAAATTCATGTTTTTAGCCACTTTTTCGGTATTTATACTGATCTTGTAAAAATCCGTCGCCTCTGTCAAAAGTTTTAGGCAGACATGCAACATACACACATTTGTAGCTCAAATTTTCGACCCAAACTGATTAAAAAGCTTGCCCTATCTCTGAATACCCTTAATGTAAAATTTCAAATGTTTAGACCAGAAATTGTCTGAGTAATTTGGTAGATTCTGCAGAGGTCAAATTTTTTAAAACTTTGACCCCTTCACTTTTACTGTTTGGGGCTCAAATCAAGTTATTAAGTTAGATCCATGTCCAAGAAACTTATATCTAAAATTTCAAGTATTTAGACCCAAAATTGTCGGAGGAGTTTGGTAGAGTTCTCAAATGTCAAATCCTTGAATTTGACCCCTTAACAGCCAAATTTCTGGCCGAAAACCGATTAAAAGTTTGTTCTAAATTTCACTACCCTGTATATCAAATTTCGAGTTTGTAGACTGAAAATTGACAGAGTTATTGCGTAGAGAAATGTACACAGACAAATATCGAAATATCGAAAGGGCGTTCCAAAAGTAATGTCATCCCCCATATTTTTTTACGCCTGAATTGATTAGATATGATTGAAAATTGCATTGTTATGATAACTGACCTTATGCATTCTTGGCCTGAAAGTTTCATCTCTCTGTTACAGATATTGACGGTTTGAGACTCTAAGAAAGCAACCCTGTCATGGATGTGCGTCAGAAGCAGATATGCGTCATTGAATTCCTAGCAAAAGTTTATTGAAAATGGTTGTAGAAAAATAAATTCTGGAGCGCAAAAGATCGCTCGTTTTAATGGTAACATTCATGTCTTCGTAACTCTTCAACTTATTGAGTTAAAAGAAAAATTAAGAGGCCGTACTTTTGGAATAATTCCTGTATGACAAAGCGCGCTCCAGACGTCTAGTCATAGCCATTACTCGTGGCGGCAAAAGTGCATTGAGAATGGTGGTGACTATGTAGAATAATAAATTGTTGATCACAAAAGGTCGCTCGTTTTAATGGTACTACTCCAGTCTTCGTAGCTGTTCAAATTTTTTTTTATTAAAAAATAGGAGGCTTTATTTTATAAAGTTATCACTAAAACATGGCTTCATTTAAAGATTTAAATGCAAAAATCCAGTATCATGGTTCAATTTTGTTCTAAACAGAAACATTCATTTTGAACGCGCCCCTGTCATATTAAAGAACCAACTGTTGATTTTATGAAATCATTTTTACATAATCACTCGAATTATAGTTAAATCTATAAAAGTTTAATTGTGCTCTAAAAAGTAACATTCCTGTCAAATACACGTTTGTCATATAAAAGAATCTACAGTTGATTATATAGGCTAGGCCTTTCTGCTTGTGCATTGACAAAATACACAAATGCACTCGTGGTGTTAGGTTGTATAAAAGTGTTAACTTTGGTCTGAATCAAACTTCCATCTTTATTCGGATTTTTTCAATTATCAATTTTCGATGCTTATCGGGAGTATTCCAATACAAAACCTATATAAGAACACCCCCAGACCCATCAAGTACCTTCCTGTGAAATTTCTAAGAAATCAGCCCAGCTGTTTTGAGTCCATAAACAAACTAATACACATACACACACGCACGCACACACACACACACACACACACACACAAAGTTTCTTTTATATAAAAATAAAGATAAAGATTACTGCCTATTTATATATATCTATTTATCTATCTGTTTATCTATCTATCCATCTCAAGCTCCTCATATCTGCGTATCTATATCTGTAAATCAAAATAAGTTTGTTTTTCTTTCGAAAAGTAATTGTGATATCGATTTCCATAATTAAAATTGACATCAACTTTTTTTTGCGTATTTGACAATGCACGAACTGGGCATATTATTATTGTGAAAGCCTGATTGAATATTCCTAAAAACCAAAAAAGCAAAAATGAAATCAAGCTATTGATCAATTAGCGTATCAACAAGGAATCGATGAATTTAAATAAATATGATTTGTTTGTGTTAATAAGACAATCTATAAGCTGATATCGAAATGAATTCATTGTATTGAATAATCTGAATTTTCGAAGCGACAAAAAGAATGAAACGTGAGAGGTTAATTAAAGTTGTTCGTTGTTATAAAATGACATCTCGCGCTAATAACATGAAGTGATCAACATTAGTAGTAGTAGTAGTAGTAGTAGCAGTAGTAGTAGTAGCAGTAGTAGTAGTAGTAATGGTAGTAGTAGTATTATAATAAATAAATAAATAAATAAATAATAATATTGTTGTTAATGTTGTTTTTCATTATTATTTATATCGTCATTATTATTCAACTTGAGAAAAATACCACAAAGAAAAAAATTAATTGCGTTTTAGCCACTGTATAAATAAATCTCCCTCGCTTTCTGTCTGTCTATCTCTCTCCTTATATATATGTATGTATGCATGTGTATATATATATATGTGTGTATGCATGTGTATATATATGTGTGTGTGTGTATATATATATATATATATATATATATATATATATATATATATAAAGAGAGAGAGTCTTTATACCTACAGACACTATTTCATGATTATGCACTCGTCAGTGTACAGGGGCAATTCTTGCCGGTCATGAGATTCGAACGCAGCAACAAAGCCACCATTTGCTGTCTTTACCTCAGAGCCACCAAACAACTGTCACGGGAATGAAGGAAATTAAGAACTATTAAACGCCAAATTCGGGCTTATACATAAGACAATCTAAAGTGTTCGAACGCGCGTGAAAAATTTAAATGGTCTTTAAAAAAATTTACATTTTTATGAATTACAAAAAGAAAAACATTTTTCTGAGTACTTTTTTATTTTATTGTTAATCATCTTTTTCTTAGTTGTTTCACGACGTTTCGGCCAACTATTCCTCTGGCCTTCGTCAGGTGGTAAACAACAACTGAAAAGATGAGGATAATATTCCGCAATAAAATTTTAAAAAATAATGAATTCCAATTAAAATAATATATTTTTCTTGGTATTACATTTTCTTATATATTGTTTTGTATCTACTTTTATATTGTTTTGTATTTTCTTTTATATTGTTTTGTATTTTGTTTTATATTGTTTTGTATTTTCTTTTATATTGTTTTGTATTTTGTTTTATATTATTTTGTATTTTCTTTTATATTGTTTTATATTTTCTTTTATATTGTTTTATATTTTCTTTTATATTGTTTTGTATTTTCTTTTATATTGTTTTGTATTTTCTTTTATATTGTTTTGTATTTTCTTTTATATTGTTTTGTATTTTCTTTTATATTGTTTTGTATTTTGTTTTATATTATTTTGTATTTTCTTTTATATTGTTTTATATTTTCTTTTATATTGTTTTGTATTTTCTTTTATATTGTTTTGTATTTTCTTTTATATTGTTTTATATTTTCTTTTATATTGTTTTGTATTTTGTTTTATATTATTTTGTATTTTCTTTTATATTTTTGTATTTTCTTTTATATTTTTTGCATTTTACTTTTATATTATTTTGTATTTTCTTTTAGCATTTATTGCCCGTTTCTGTCTCTTCTTTATTTTTACGCCCTTATAAGATAATTCTTTCCAACTTTAACCTAAATTTTTTTTTCCATTTTAAATCGGGATGTTTTCAAAGTCGGTGTTGTCTTTTTACCTTTACTTATAATGTCGGATTTTCTTCCATTCTGCCGAGAAGCATTTATCTTCGAAATGCCATGACATAAAGAGGCTTCTCTTTTAGTCTTCTTTCTGTAACACTTATTAACTTGCAATAAAGTTCCAATTTTACTATACACTTTATTTTCTTGACTTATTCTCTCTCTCTCTCTCTCTCTCTCTCTCTTTCAATATATATATATATATATATATATATATATATATATATATATTTATTTATTTATATATATAATTCCTAATTCCTACTCTCTGATGAGAAGGAAGGTATTTCTTTGAAACTCCGCCGATTAAGAACTATCCACTTATCTAGTGTTTCCTTTTCAGATTAAATATGTTTTTAACTCATTTCAAAGTGTTTTTAACATGTTTTATTAACTGTTTGCTCGTATTATAAGCTCTATCTCATATTTGGTTTTATCGAGCTTTAACATCTGGCTGAGATAACTTTATAAATGTTAAGTCTTTGATATTTATAATATACTTTAATTTTACCATCTTGAATCATTTTGATAAATTTAATTGTAATTTTTATATTATTTTATTTATATATATATATATATATACATATATATACATATATATATATATCATGTCGCCTCTGCACAACCGAAGCTATAACTATAATTACTTCCCCTCAAAGTAACAATATAATAAATTCTAAAAACGAACTGATCTCTTTCTGTAAACACAAGTCCAAATTTAATGATGGTAATTTTGAAATTACATAGTTATTACATTAACCTTTCAGATAGATATATAATTCTTCTTTAACTTTATCATTTTTCTACATACTTTCTTAATACTTTATAACTTAATAATCCTTTATTTTACTTCTTTATTTCGTCTTTGTTTTGCCGGTTTTTTATCTGCAATTTCCGTCTTAGTCTTTAAATATTCCTATCTACCCACACATCTATATCCTGCATGTATATTTACTTATATTTTACTATATGCATTTACTTACATACTTACTTGCTTTATCCTGAATTTACAGATACCGGCCATCCTCTTCCCTTAATTTATTTTTATTTTTTCTATATTATTATTTATTTATCTATTATTTATTTTTTATTTATTTATTATTATTTTTCCATTTAGTGTCTTTTAACATCTCTTGCTGACATTTTCTTAAGTAATAACCTGTACATTTCAGTTGACCTAATTTTTTTATTTATTTTATTTTTTTATTTATTTATTTTTTGTCCTATTTTTTTTTCGCGCCTTTTAACATTCTTTTTGTCTGTGTCATTTTGACATTTGTTTTTCTATCTTATATTTAATTCTATCACCATTTAATTTTTCCCCCTCTTTTTCTTCCCTGATTTTTTCCTCTTCTTCCCTGATCTTTCTTATTATGTCTCGGCAGTCGTGTGAAAAGCATATCTTATTTTTCTTTTATTAATATTATTGAAATTTTCCCCTTTTCTTTTTTTGTACATATTTATGAATTATTCCATGGATTTCGGCCTTTTGGATTATTTTGGACCATCTTCCAATTACGTGGTTTCCTTGGATTTTACTTGTGCAAATGGAAACTCAATTAACTTTCTTGGAGTTATATTTTTGGATTTTACCGTCATTGGATTATTTACCTTTCACCCGACATTCCATTCACGTGTAATCACCCTTTTTTTCATCATATTCCCTCTGCTTCACTTTTTGTTATCAAGTAAGATCTTTGACTTACTTGTAGTTTCATCAAATACTTTTGTATGCAAAATCCGATCTCGCATTTTGCTAATTCCTACCCTCTGATGAGAAGGAAAGTATTTTTTCGAAACTCCGCGGATTAAGGACTATCCACTTATCAAGTGTTTCTGATTAAATATGTTTTAACTCTTTTTCAAAGTGTTTTTTAACGTGTTTTATTAACTGTTTGCTCTTATATATATATATATATATATATATATATATATATATATATATATATATATATCAATAAATATGGATATTTATGCTAGTGTTGGAACTATAAATCGGAATCGGAAAACTTTTAAGCCTAATTTCCGATGCCTAAAATGATTCTTTTACATATATATACGTATATAACATGAATTTTTAGCGTAATCCAAAAAAAAATTTTAATCAAGAATCGGTAATTGCATCGAAATGAAAAAAATGTAAATATTGAAATCGTCCCATCACTAATTTATATATATATATATATATATATATATATATATATATATATATATATATATATATATATATATATATAAACAATCCTAGTTTTTCTAATTTCGATTTCGATTAATTGTCGGAACTATTGAGATATCAGAATCTGTGTCGCAATTGAAAAACTTTCCGTAGCCAAAAATGACTGCTTTAATTGCTTCTGTTGTTGTTTTTTTTGTTTTTTTTAACTTAAATTTCCATTGCTGGTAGTAATTAAAAAATGCTGAATATTTATTACTATTTAGCTATCTGTAAAATTTGTATACCAACCCTCATTAATGTATTTTTATGAATCTTAGGGAGGCAGTATAGGTATGGTAGATTGCTGTGATGCTAAACTAGCTGTCATTATTTTGTAGATTGTATTAGATCCTTGTTCTTACTGGGGATCTGTGTCAGCTTTGTTTCCGTTTTAAAAGTTGGATTATTTTTCACTTTACAGGAGCCACCAGATTCTATTAGATCTGCTAATTTCTTGGAATATTCTGCTTTCTCCATTAACACTGTAGCATTGTCTTTATCTGCCGGTAGTATTATGATATCATTGTCGCTACGCAGTGACTTGATAACCAATACTTCTCCCTTTGAGTGATTAAGTTTTGGAGACCTTGACTTCTCGAGTGTTTTTCTCACTTCCCACCTTAGTTCATCTTCTTGTGCCTTGGGTTTATTCAAGCTGCCTCTTCTATTGGAGCTATCATATTAAAGTGTGGAATCTGATCGATGGTTACGACGAAATTGAGACTTTGTTTAGCACTGATTCTTCAGGGGGAGTTACTTTTGTTGGCAAAGGCTCTTATTGGTGGATGGTGGACATAGAGTCATACGTCCTTAGCTTTCAGATTTTCCAATCCCAGAATACTTGGACAAGCGAATCACAAACCGCAAATTAACATATTCCAATAATAAATTTTAACAGTAGCTTTATTTTAGAGGGTGAGGGGGTGAGGAGGACAGGTTTAAAAGAAAAACAATTAGGTAAATAAATTATTACATACATAACAAATAAAAACGAACTTAAAAAAAACAATTCTTTTTTTACGAGAAATTCAGTTGGCTGTTTTCCTCAAGTCATCCCTGACTTGATGTGAATGCAAATTGTCTACTAATTTTGCTAACATATTCGACGCGAGGCGGCACTTTATTAGTAAAAACTATTTTAAAAGTCTACTAAAGAATAACGTTGACAGTTTTTTTTTCATCACGGTAAGTGCTTGTCTGAGCTCCAATTTATGTCCCCCTCGCTAAACTTTCACGAAAAACACTCATCTTGCTGAAAGCACTCACTCTTTATCTTTGTCTAAACCTAAACGTAGATTCCATGAACAAAGCTTCTTTGTTAGAACTGCATGTCTGCGGAACTGCGTTTCCCTGCTTTCCAGCTGACTACGATATTGTCGTCTTCAAGTCCAATGTAAACAAGTTCTTGATGAGCCGTGCCCTTAAATAATCTAATTTACCAAATTTCCACTACTAACGATTACTACGATATTGTACTATTGACACTCATTAACCCTTATCCTTGAGTGGCCTCCGTGCCTTGATAACTGGCAACTCCTTTGTAAAAAAAGAACATTTTCCACATTCAAAAATACTTTGGCATATCATATAAGAAAGAATTTAATGAGGTTAAATCTCGCCAAATAAGAAATCGAAAAGTCATAATACTTGGAGAGATTGAAAAGTCGAGTATAGCTGACCATATCTAGAGGGAAAATCCAAACCATCTACCATTATGGGATGAAGTAAAAAAAAAAAATAGACACAGAAGAACGGTGGAGACTAAGATGACTCAAAGGCGCAGAACATATGCTGCGCAACACTCAATTACTAAGTAGACTTAGTATATAATTTAACACGACATGGAACCGTTAATTATAAATAATAGATAAAATAACAATGATAGATAGATAGATAGATAGATAGATAGATAGATAGATAGATAGATAGATAGATAGATAGATAGATAGATAGACATGCAGACAGACAGATAAAGAGAGAGATAAAAAAAGAACAAAGTAAGTTCATCAATGTTTCGTCTTTATTGTAAGACTTCTTCTAGATGAATGAATTGAAGAAAAGGAAATACGAGTACAATATAATGAGGTGAAACAAGTCTTTGGACCAAACAAACATATTTATTTTTCAGAAATGTGTTACAAATGATATCAAACAAAATAATAAAATAAAACTTTCACATAATTAAAATACATAAAAATGAGGGAAATTAATTTTTTTAAGAAAATAAACAGTTTTTAAACATTTCCTAAAATAGATAGTGAAACAAGTGCTTTCTTTTTTCATTATTAAACATTAATTGTTCATTGTTTTAAATTCCAGATCATTCTAGAAAGTACTAGTTGAATATTCAGTGAACTTCTAGTCATTCTTTGCTCAGATCTCTATCAGAAAACATTGCAACATGGCCAAGCGAAAGGAACTCGAACAGTCTATAAAGGAAACATTATTATTTCAACACATAAAGATAATAAAAGCTACTTTTTAATTTTTTTCTTAGTACTGTAGCGTACATTATAAAGAAGTGGAAAGGGTCAGGTACTACAAAAAACTTGCCAAGATCGGGAGCTCCTCGGAAAATTTCGGAAAGGTGATGGCAAAAAATCTTGCTAACTGTTCGAAATGTTCCTTTTTGTGATCTATAAAGAGCTGAAAAAATAAACCTCAACAGCATGGACACCAGCGTCTTCAAAATGACCATCAGTAATGAACTGCACAGACAGAGTCTCAAGCTTCGCAGACCTCGCAAGACTCCTTTATTGGAGAAATTTCAACTAAAATCAAGTATACCAAAAATATATCAATGAGGATACCACGTTTTTTGATAATGTGATATGGTCGGATGAAACTAAAAGTGAGCTTGCAGTAACGATGCAAACCATGTCTGGCGTGTAGATTGTTCTGCATCTGAAAAACACTATCCCTACCGTGAAACATGGAGGAGGAAATATCATGGTTTTGGAGCTGCTGTTCTTCATGCATGATTGGAACACAAGAAACAATCGAAGGAAGATGAATGGAGCCAAATAGAGGAATAATTTTGAGAATAACTTGCAAAGGTATGTGACGAAAATGGGATTGGCGGTTCCAACAAGACAATGCTCCGAAACATACAACCACTACAACTCAGAAATGGTTCGAGGATAGTGTAATTCGTGTTTTGCAATGATCCAGCCAATCACCAGACTTGAATCCCATTGAAAATTTGTGGCTGATTTTGAAGAGGCGGATTAGAACAAGACGTTCCTCAAACATCCACCAATTGAAGTCTATAGCCAAGAAATAATGGGGAAACGTTGTTGGGTATTTGCCATGACCTTGTGAAAAACTATGGCAATCGTTTGACAGCAGTAATTATTGCTAAAGGAGTCCAATTAAATATTGAACATTCTATTTGCCTCTGTCCAAATACTTGTTCACTATTTTTATGAAATGTTTAATAATTGTTTATTTTCTTTAAACAAAAACTTAGTTTCTCTCATTTCTATGTATTTTAGTAATGTGAAAGTTTTATTTTATCATTTTGTTTGATATCATTTGTACTAAACTGCTACGAAATAAACATTTTGCTTTGTCTAAAGAAATGTTTTACTTCACTGTATTTGAAAATATATTTTTTGCAATAAAAAGTATGGCTTTGTTCTATTTCAAAACGAAAAAAGTCGTTGAAATTAAAAAAAAATTATAGCGTCGTGAAAGTGAGTAAAGTTCTAAAGTCATATAGCCGTTAATATATTATAAACGACATGATGTAATTTATATTCTTTTTGGATAAATATGGCCGTTAAAATTCAAATGTGGATGTGTAACTGAAATGAAATGAGTGTATTTTTATGTAATTTATTGACTGATTATATGTATTAATTATTATAGATAGTGTTTTCTCTGGTGTGAAAGGGTTAACCTGTGTCTAAAATTAAATTATGTTCTTTTAATATGAGTTTACATATTAATGGCGATAAATCCTGTTGTTTAATTTTGCTTGAATTTGCGATAAGCGCTGATTCAAGATGTCTCGCCGCGGTTTATTGTAAATAAATTCAACTATTTTTGCTTGTTTGAAGTCAAAAGTATAATTATGCTGCAATGAATGAGAGAATAATGCATCCAGAGAATTTCTATCTCTTATATGTTTCTCGAGCCTTTTCTCTAATCTACGTTGGATTCACCAATTTATATATGATGGCAATTTTGGCATGAAACAGTGTATATGCCTGCATTAGAATTAGTTTGTTTTGAAGATGTAAGGTTTGTGAGTTTTATCCTTATGCGCCCCATAATAGCTGACATCGGCAGTGCGACAGAAATTGCGCATGCTATATCCTACATCCTAGCTCCACTAATTGATATATATATATATATACATATATATATATACATATATATATATATAGCAAAAATGATTATTAGTAAACACCTGAGCAAGTAAAATGGTAATATATATATATATATATATATATATATATATATATATATATATATATATATATATATATATATAATCTACGTTACCGATTCAAATCATCTGACCATTATTTTCAGTCGCGCTTTAGTAGATTTTGTGATATGCTTGGGGCAATAATCCTTATGTTTCTGAATTTTGTTTGGATGAGGATTAATAATTCGTATTATTTAGATTATTCCGATATAGGCATTAATGTGATAGTAGTTTTTTTTTAGTTTAATAGATGCCCTAGACTTGTGTAACCAAGGAGATCGAGACGGTTTTAAAATTTAGAAACAGAAAAAATGCTATTTATATAGCTTATATATGCGTGTATATTGCCTGTATTGTATATATATATATATATATATATATATATATATATATATATATATATATATATATATATATATAATAGTTTTTCAATTATTATTCTGTTGCCATTATTTTCGATTTTAGGCCAAAAGCTGGTCAGTAAATATATGGCAAATCCCGGTCGCGTGAATAAGACACGCCATCTTAGTTTCAATGATGCAAAACATATCTTTTCAACACATATACTGCATTCTCTTAAGTTTTTCTTTTGTATCAAAGTCGTGTTTGACATTCATATACATTATTAACTAAAATGCTTTTTTTACTACACCCTCTTTTATTATTTATCAAATCTTTTATGTCCGTTTTTCTTTCGTGTATTTTCCTTTTGTCTGTTTCTTCATTTTTCACTATGCTTTTATTTTTTTTATTTTTAGTGAGTACAAATAATAATAATAATAATAATAATAATAATAATAATAATAATAATAATAATAATAATAATAATATGCCACCATTCACTTTGTTGATTGAGCACTGTGCTAAGTGAAATCGATAGCTACAATGCAATGCTTACGGAAACGTTAAGAAATATTTGATAGTGGTTAAATCAATATAGAGTGAAAGGTGACAAATATGTTGACAAGTGATTGAAAGATTTCCAACTTGTTTGCTTCATTGCAAACTACGGCTAAATAAAATATTTGAAGTATATTTTTACAAACATAACTCAATCCTAGAACTAAATAATTTTAGTGTTTTTTTTTTGTGTGTGATCAAATTATATAAAAAAAAGCCTTAAGGAAACAAACCTTGATTGAGTCAGTCTTAGTTTAATAATAGAATTATCAATTCGATTTGCGCGTTCAAGTATTTAAATTATATTTTAAACTGAATTGTGTATCTTTTTTTATATAGTAATAAAATGAAGTAAAAATAGTGGTATATAAGTTGTAAAAAGAAAAATAGGTTTAAAGCTCCTAAATTCATATTTAAATTATCCGCAAGGACCCGTCGCGTAGTGCTCGATAAAATTCAGTTGCTAATTATACATTTCTGGAGGTTGAAGGTTCAATCCGG
>NC_136519.1:70171896-70289396 GCF_053919585.1 Euprymna scolopes
GTTACTAGCCAAGCTCAACGTTGCTTAACTTTGCTGATTTAACGAGATCCGGTGTGTCAACGTGATTATGCCGTATGTTTTTGTATGAACAAAATTCGACTATATTCATCAACATCATTTGGTTTCTAGAGTGATACTCTGATTCTAGTGTGTCAATAATAATTCCATGCTCTTTTTGTAGAACGATTTGGTTTCAACATACACCTCCATTTTCTATATCATTTCTTCATTTGTACTAAATCTCATAATTACGTTGACACACTGATTCTCGTTAGATCACTGTCGTTAAGCAACGCTGAGCCTATTCAATACCAGGTGGGTGACTATTTGGGTATACCAGGCGCTGTATGTAGGAGGACATCGCTATCCCACAACAAGAACAGCAAAAACCTAACGCTATTATCTTCCCTGTCCGTGATATACATGCGATCGGGAATACTTGTGAATTTAATATTAACTTTACACTTCCTGCTTTGTAGGTAGTCAACTTAACACGACCCTTTATGATAATAATAAGGCCTAGAAACTAAAGTCATGAAACCTGCTGACGTCATTGAATCTGGTCACGTGTCCCAAGAAACAACCAGAAGCAGATAACGTTTAATGACAAAGCCGTTTTCGGGGATTCAGCATAAGAACTTACAAATGAAAACAAAAAATGGTCAATAAAGTTCAAATGAATGTTGCGAAAAGCAAGATAAGTTACTTTTCTACCTATCTGAATAAGTATTGTGTGTTTTAACGAAATCGAAAGCTTTTATTTATTCGGTTTCAAGATGCTAAAGTAAACAGGCAATCGAAATGAAAAGACGCTGTTTTCAAAGCCTCAAGAATGGTTCAAAATTTAAAAAAAAAATAAACAAAATATTGATAGAAAGCCTAATCCAATAATAATTGTCTGTATTTATTATTATTACGGGGGTACCGTGTTCGGACTCCAGCTATGCTCTGGGACATAGTTGCTGATTCTCTGTTTTGAATGTTACTTTTTCACTGCCTTCGTTCAGGATTGAACTCAGCACCTTTGGGTAACTGTAAACTTTGATACAACGTCCCAGAGCCTAGCTGGAGTCCGAACACGGTACCCCCGTAATAATAATAAAGGGTTGGGTTTGAGACTCCTAACAAACGGTTCCCAAGTTCGATACAAAACACCTGATGAAGGCCGGAGGGCAAAACGGCCGAAACGTTGTGACGTTAACAAACAAGATGAGGAAGTCAGTCCGACAATCTCAATCAACCTAACCCAATAAGTCTCAATATTTTGTCACAGTGACAATTATTGGGTTGATTTCTATCAATATTTTGTTTATTTTTTCGAATTTTTAACCATTTCTTTCACTCCGAAGACAGCGTGTTATTATCATTGATATTGACAACTATTTATTAATTATTATTTATTATTACTCCTAGTGAGTAATAATAACTAATAAAAATATATCTTGCTCCTCTTTTATTGAGAGCTCTTAACCAGGACGAGAACTTCTGGCTTAAACTGACCATTTATCCACAACATAAGCATATCCAGTGTTGGGATAATTATTTATTAAGTCGCCTGACGAGGACTTCTGGCTTAAACCGACCATTTGTCCATAACATTAGCATATTCAGTGTCGAGACTATGTCAATTTTTGATGATGGCCTGTGTGAAAACTCCTAATGAGTAATAATAACTAATAAAAATATATATTGACTCTCTTGAGCGCTCTTAACCATGTCAAATTCATTAGTTATCACCCTTGACTAGTTTTAACATGATATATCTATATATATAAAAATGTAATTCTTGGTTCGTTCATAATTAATAGTCTAAATAACTAAATAAATTATTGCTTCGACATTTTGGTATAATATGTTTACTGTACCCATGCGTGTTTTTATATATATCTTTTTAATTATAACATTATACTTAATTTTTCTATAATAAATAGGTGGTTTTCTTTGTACGGATAGGCCATTTTTTTATTTATGGACAATTATTTATCACCGCTTGCCGTCACCTGACCAGTATTTTCAATTTAGCGGTTTTCCCGCTAGATCTGGAGATTTCATTTGGAATCTAGCGGGGAATTCTAGAAAATCTGGAGATATTTCGCACCCACACGCCCGCAATTTTAGATTAAAAAATAAAGAAAAGCGCTTGAAAATACTTTAAAACATAAAATAAACTCATTCATGTAAGTAAAAAAAAGTAGCATTTATTGCCTTTGGTAACAATTATTTATTGATTATTTGTTTTGTTTTTCACCTTTTTTTCGGCTAATCATTCTTAAATCTCGCTATAAAATCGATTTTTCCAAGTAAATTTAAGGGGGTGGCATTCCAACCTCCGTAGTTTAGTTTAAAATACGATCTAAGCAATTCCCCTTGGTCAAAAATTCTAAAAAGCAAGAAACAACAGCAAAAAAAAACTTATACCAAACACAGTAGAATTTAATTATCTACCAACCTAAATACTTTTAACATGCTAAAACAAAGATTTTTGGTTTTTTTTTAATTTTTCTAATTTCCAAATATGTTGTTCAAAGTGGATTTTACACACTGAATAAAAAAAATAATAAACAAATGCCCGCTTATCGCTTAAGGAGTAAGGCGGCTTAATTTCTCAAAAGTTGTAAACAAATGACTAGGTGTATCAAAATTTTTGTATGAATTTTTGACACCCCTAACACGAAACTGCGAATAAAATATAAAAAACTCGTACTTTCTCTTTTAAAGGTGGGTTGTTTATTTTCTTTATGGATTATACTTCCAAAATAAACTATTAAAGTTGTTTTAAAAGTAATAAAAATATTATTTTTTATTTTTTTAAAAAACAGTAATAAAATTATTTGAATTTTACGAGCTCAGTATTTTCATTTTTTAAAATTTAAAAATCTATCAAAATATTTCTATTGATTCAATTTTTACGATATTTTCATGGTCAATGTGAAATTTTATGCTCTTTCCAATAAACTGAATATAATACTTTAGACAAACGTTTTTTATTCAAGCCCCCCATTTTGAAATGTCTATTAAAAAGTAAATAATTAATTTACTCACCAAAGTTTTATATATCACAAATTGAAGATAAAAGATCAATAAATAATATATTCAAATTTAAAACAAAAAAGTAGTGTTTTTTTAGAAATTCACCTGTAAAGTCCCAACTTTAAAACTTTTTTTTAATACGTTGTTTATTTTTTTTTTTTTTTTTTTAAGGAAACCTTGGTCCTTGCTCCTTTAATTGAAAAATATTAGGGTTTGAATTATATTTTTCGAGTAGTTATAAGCTTGGAGAGATAGGAGGCCGAATTAATTCACGCCTCCGATTTTGAAATGTCTATTAAAAAGTAAATAATTAATTTATTCATCAAAGTGTTATATATCACAAATTGAAGATAAAAGATCAATAAATAACATATTCAAATTTAAAACAAAAAAGTGGTGTTTTTAGAAATTTACCTGTAAAGTCCGAAGTTTAAAACCTTTTTCTTTAAAAAAAAAAAACATTGTTTGTTTTTGTTTTTTGTGTTTTTTTTTGTTTTTTTTTTAATGAAACCTTGGTCCTTGCTCCTTTCATTGAAAAAAAATAGGGCTTGAGTTACATTTTTCGAGGAGTTATAAGCTTGGAAAACGGGGTGGAATTATTCAATATTTTTCACGAAATCTCTGACACACCTACCAAATTACTTATCTACCACTAACCCTAAGTTGCACTCCCAAATTTAGAGTTAGTGATAGTCATAGATTTTTTATACAATTTTCCAAGAGTGAAGTTCCCAATGGTTAAACCTGCAACCAGTTAATTGCTGGAAAGAAAACTTTTAATAAAAGAAATGAAATAAAAATAACTTAAACACAGTTTCAGCACGTATAAAAGATACTTGAATTTTACTGCATTTGGTATCAGGTATAGTTGTTATTGTTTACAATTTCTCGAATATTAATTATTTTACACAAATGATTGTGTTGTTCCTATTTACTTCCCCCCCCAAGAGCCATCATTCATGATTTTACTTATTTTTACTAATTTTTAGACTTTTATTTTATTTAATTGTCAGCATTAACCAACTTTTTAAGATGCAGCATATACTAACACTTCAGCGAAGTTTACTGTATTTATTTTTTAGCAAACATTAATAACAGAAAGTTTTCCATTTATTTATTTTTTTTGCATAATTAATGATGGAATATTTTTCTGTTTTTCTTAACATCTGTTGAAAAAAAATAATTATTACAGTCTCTTGAAAAAAAATCAAACTTTTCTCTACTTTCACCTAACTATTTACAATGTTCATATAAGGCATTCATCTGTTCTTTTTATAATAAAAATTCCGATTTCAAAAAGAAACGTTTACTGTTAAATTTCTTTTAAAAAAGTGTAAGTTTTCCTGAAAAAAAAACTTTCACCTAACAATTTATGGTAAAAAATTTATTTTGGGGGAAAAAAACAACAACTTTTATTGATAAAAAAATTGCAAAAAATAATAAAAGTAAATAAACGAACAAAATGCAAATTTTCCTGAGGAATGTATTCCATTTTAACAAACTGAGCCACAGCAACGCATGGCCGGATACAGCTGTATATATATATATATATATATATATATATATATATATATATATATATATATATATATATGAATATATATATATATTCATATACAAAAATTAGCCAATCATTATGCATAGTAGAATAGAGCTACTAGGCATAAAGATGGGTAACACAGGTTATATTTAGTTTTAGTTCCATGCAAAGAAATTGAAAGCCTTTATGAAAATTCTTATACCTTTGATTTCTGATAATTTTTAACAACAGAATCATTAAATAAATATTTCCCAAAATTCAAATTTTTTCAATGTATTTTAAAGAGTTTTTCAGGGCATTTTTAAGAGTGTTTTAGTGGGTACAATTTGGACATAACTTCCCATTTCGTAGATCCAAATATTTCACATTTTTATTGAATTTGATCAATATTCATGAGACACCAATTAAGTGAAATTCCTTGATTAAAGACCTCTTCAGTTTAAACCTAACATTTTAGAGATGTGTAAAATCTTATAATTTGATGGATAAAATTTGTAATAATAACTATAAACATAAGGTTTAGAATAGTTTTGATTTCAATTTCCTTTAAAGTGGTCCCAAACTGTTCTGTTTGGGGGGGTAATTTTGTGACTGGTAACTTTTAGTGCCCGATATAGCAATTACAAAAAAAAAGACATTTTTTAATATTCCTGTTTTAAAGAGAGATAAAAGATCAGCCGACCGGTTTCGTACTTACTTATCAAGAGTTGTAATAGAGGTATTTTTATTAAACGGAAAAATCTGGCAAAATTATATGTAAAATAAATTAGCGTTGTAACCTGTGAAGTCGAGAGTTTTTTATCTCGCGCTGACATTGATATTAAAAGTCTGCTTTTCCGATTTCAAAATTATTGAAACGGCTCCTTTATTTACGCAGTCATTGATATGCGAGAGACTAAATAAAGATTAACTAATTTTCATATTCTTTGAAAAACGAACCTTACTTTATCCATGATGCATTTTTATGGTTACTTATTGCCAGTGTGTGTGTGTGTGGAAATTCCTTGCCGAACTCTTCTCTGAATTCGTCTCCAGAAATGGAACTTAATATATTTGGACATTTGGAACATTTTCGGTTTACTTTTTAGTCGGTAATATAGCTGGTAAGGGATCTAAATTAAAATATATATATATATATATATATATATATATATATATATATATATATATATATATGTATATATATATTTGCAATAATAACTATAAACATAAGGTTTAGAATAGTTTTATCTTGATTTCAATTTCCTTTAAAGTGGTCAAAAACTATATATATATATATATATATATATATATATATATATATATATATATATATATATATTGACCTTCGCCTGGCGTAAAATCACTATTCCTATTTCTTCTCGCACATGCGTTAATTAACAGTTATAAGAAACAACATTTTTGCCGCTTTTGTACACTTATAATTTAGGTCATACGCTACCGGACAAGGCCGGAAAGCTATATGTTTTGGTTTTAATTCTAGTTGTTGGCAGCCAAGTTATTTTTTCTGACTTTTGAATTCATTATTATCTATTTGTTCGAATATAATAATCGAGAATTGGTTATGTAATACGACATCAATTAATATGCAATATTTCAGCGTATTTGACGACCATGCAACGCCGGACGGCTAGTTAGTATATATATATATATATATATATATATATATATATATATATATATATATATATATATATATATATATATATATATATATATATATATACAATAGCGAAATATCTTAGAAGCTAATCACATTTACAAAGAAAGTGTCTCTTTAAACGAACGTGAATAATCTCCCAGATCTTCAAATGGTTTTTTGATGTTTTAAGTGAGAATGTTTTTTTTAAAGCGAGTTAATGCTAAAATTCGTTGTGCATGAAGGGTTTTTAAGTAAATGGTCTGTTATAGAAGACCCGCATGTTTTAGTTAAAACATCTGTTGGTCAGTGGGTTCCATTTCTGATTTTGCTAGGTATGTATGGTTGGATAATACTACCCAGTCTCAACGCCGTTCTACCCATGTAGTCGGTAGTGTAACTACATTTTAATTGATAAATGACATTATTGTTGTAGTGGAGGGTAGAACGTCTTTTCGAGAAAGCGCTATTAACGGTTTCGTAAATAACACAATACGTACACTAGGACAAAATAAAATTTTTCAACCATTGAACTGATTTGCTTAGCGAATTTCTCACTTACTTAACAAGGCAAACAAATGTGAATCGGAAATTTAGCTACCACATTGAGTTTTATTTCGGATCAGTTATATTCAGGTTAATAACACACACAATATCTTCATTATAATAGGATGATGAAGTGTTAAAGTGGTTATTGACGAGATAATGGTGTGAATGTGACTATATTAAATGTGTGAGACGAAAGAGTCGTGTCCATAAAGTAAAGATGGCCGCCGAAAGTGAAAACCAGAAGACAGCAGAGGGCGACAATCCCAAAACAAAGATGCGTGTGCACGAGGGACGACGACAAGGTGGCGTGTCGTCTTCAAGCTTGTTCGGGATCGCGGATTTCTGCAAATCGTTCTGATAGCAACCGAGAGCGTCAACCGCTCTTACAACCCGCCTTTGTGCAAGCGAGAAGAACGTGCGTTCGTGGCCGCCTTCGTCGCATCAATCATTTGCGAGGACAGTGTAGGGGAGCAACGGCACCACCGTCCGGGGAGCAGTCCAAACAACTTGTGTTTCGCCGCTAACGAAACCCCAGAGGAGATCACTCATTTACACATGCTAATATCGGACTGAGTTGGAGTTCGGACGCGATCATATCCGTGAGTGTAGGTGTCTGACACACATTGATAAAGAACTATTATCAGATATAAGGTAGCTAACGCGTTAATAGCGATTGTATAGAGTGGAATGGGTGAGAGCAGGAGCCCTTGAAGCCCTCCTTGCAGAAGTTGAATTTGTCTCTGGGTTGGCTCTTCCGTGTATATATACTTTTTAATATAGAGACAAATAATTAATAGCATGGAAACGTTTCAAAAGATAAAAGACATATTTAAATTTTTTTTTTTACAAAGGCATCACCACTTATCAAGGCCAAAAGGCCACTCAAGGATAAGGGTTAAAGAGTGTACAGTAGAAATTCGACAATATAGTAATCGTTAGTAATGAAAATTCGGTAAATTTGTTAACAAGTGGAACGGCTCATAAAAAACTTGTTTACGTTAGACTTGAAGACAACCATATTGTAGTCAGCTGGAAAGCAGGAAAACGGAAGGCAATTCCACAGGCGTGCAGTTCTAAGAAAGAAGCTTTGTTCATGGAATCTACGTTTAGGTTTAGGCACAGATAAAGAGTGGGGGAATTATTGATAGTGGTTTCAGCTAGACGAGTGTTTCTTGTGAAAGTAAATCAAATACATATAAATATTTCATTAGTTTTATAAAACGTAACTTTATCAAAGTCAGTAGAAAAATAATTTGGACCACTTTTGTTCAAGAGAACTACAAAAAAGAAAGTGTACGATATTAATAAAAAAATATATATATACTGGGGTTATTGCCGAGGAGATATATACTGCTAGTCGGGATGTTTGTACGGAAAAAATTCCCCAGTATCGTTCTTGTTCATATTTAGGCATTGATAGAAAAAGTTAAAAACAACATTTCCAATATGAGGTCAAGTAATAAAAAAATTTTAGCACGATAATTTTGTTAAAAAAAAAAAAATTAATGAATTGAAACAATTGAAAGTAATTAATTTCGTTTCTTTATGTTTTAATATCTTTCACTTCTTCTATCTAACGTATAACAAATTTTTAATGTTATTTTCAAAGAGAAATCCATGTGCTGGTGAAGTATTGCTAAAAAAAAATGCAAGCATGCGTAGATTTTACCTAAAAAATACAACTGCAAACAGTAGAAATTTATGATTTTATTTTTATTAAATTTTTCTGATATTAAAATATAATATTTTAACTATGTGTGACTTTTTGCTTTTATATATATATATATATATATATATATATATATATATATATATATATATATATATATAAAAGAAAAAAGGTCACACATAGTTAAAATATTATATTTTAATATCAGAAAAATTTGATAAAAATGAAATCATAAATTAAAATATTTCAGCACTTCAGCCCGGCGTTTCCCGAGTGTTTAGATGTGTATGTTGAGCAAAAACAAAAAGAGGTAGTAGGAAGGCAGGCTCGAACCCGTACTGCGAAGGAGGAAAAGAACAGGAAAAAACCTGACGTCTTTGCTGTTACGACCACCACCAAACCGGAAGTGACGTAGGCTTAAATTAAGGCTAGACAATCGAAAGGAGAGGATAACTTTCAAAAATATCGGCGAAAAAAGCAACCCCCTCCCTGTATAAAAGTGTCCAGTTGAAGGTGATGATATTAATGTTTTTAGCCAATTTTTCGATATTTGTCGTTTGAAAGGTCGATCTTCAAAACAATACTGATCTTGGTAAAATCCGAAAGTTGTAATTTATTATTCGACACAATACTGCAAAAGCAATGTTTAGACTAGAAATTGTCTGAGTAATTTGGTAGAGATCGCAAAGGGAAAATTTTATTTTAAATTTGACCCCTATTATGATTCTTAACATTTAGTGTTTTGGGCTCCAATAAAGTTATTAAGTTATATCCATGTGCAAGGAACCTATATCTAAAACTTCAATTGTTCATACCCAAAATTGGTGGAGGAGTTTGGTAGAGTTCTCAAAGGTCAAATCTAGCTGAAATTTTGCATGTGCAATGATTTATATCTCTACGGATTATGTGGCAAATTACAGCTCTGAACTAATTGTGTTACATGATAAGGGCTGTCCCCTTTTCATGTAAGTATAAAAATAGAGAGATTAGTTAAAATGAAAATCAGAGAAAGCAGAAATCGAACCCTGGACGTAAGTTTTAAAGAACAATAGGTTTAAATGGAATGTCCAGTAAATTGTTAATTCTGATGAAATAAATAATAAATAAACTATTCAATTGTTAAAAGAATGTGGATAATAAAATATTGGTTAAATAAATTAGATATGTAGGTTGAATTCCTTTGTGAAAATAAAGAAAAAATAGGTTATTGAAAAATCAGAATGTTCAGGAAACGTGCAAGTCCACGCATGTTGATGGCACGTGAATTTTAGTCACGTTGGCCGGACATGCATGGATTTCTCAATATAGGAAGTGAGAGTTAGTTAATTGGAGAGACAGTCAGTGAGAAACTGAGAGAGGGTCTGGGAATTCGAACGTCTAGGAAGCGAGACGGTCACTTTGAAACTAAAATGTGAAGCTTTGAATTCTTGATGAGAAAACCACGGCCGGTCGTGAAGAAATAAACCCATTATGTGTTTTGATAAAACGTCGTCTTGTGTTTGTGATTCTTACAAAAAGATAAAGTGAATTGTTATTATATGTCTGTGTTATAAAATGTCGTGACATACACATCTCATCTACATCACATATCTACACTAAGACTGTCTGAACACTATCTGATCACTCAAAGAGCTTATTCTTTTTCCATTCTACACATAGCAACACATCTATTAATCTAAGTATGAACATTTAATATATAAGAATCGTCATAACACGAACACGGAACGAACAATCTCTTACTCTTTCAACATCCCTCTTAATAAATCTCTCTCAACGACAAACACTCTAATAAGACTCTCTCTGAATAAGACTCCTATATAACAATTGCGGTTTCTGTTTTACAGGTGTTTGAACTGAGTCAGGTGTGGAATGGAGCCTGTTAAATGTCGAGCAGTGATCCGGTTTTTGTATTTGAAAGGACGCACACCACAGGAGACATTTGATGAAATGAAAGAAACTTATGGTGATAATGCCCCATCATATGACCTTGTAAAACGCTGGTATCGTGAATTCGAACATGGCCGGAAGTCTGTGGAAACAGCTTCCAGACCTGGTCGCCCCCCCCCTTCTGCCATTGATGAGGCATCTGTCCGTCATTTTGAGGTTGCCATTTTGGAAGATCGGCGCATTACTATTCGCCAAATAGCCCAATATGTCAAGATTACTACAGGGTCTGTGGAAACTATCATTGATTATAATTTGCATATGCATAAGGTGTCTGCCAGATGGATTCCCAGCTTGCTCACACCATTCCAGAAGCGAGAACGCGTCGTGCTCGAGGATGAATTTGGAGATGTGCCAAGAAGATGAGCAATCCTCCCTACTCTCCTAACATTGCACCCTCTGACTTTCACCTCTTCCCAGCCATGAAGTTGTTTTTGAAAGGAAAGCGTTTCCCATATGATGCAACCTTGATTTCTGAAGTCACGTCGTGGTTGGAGGATCAACGTGGGGTGTTCTACAAAAACGGTCTCCAGAGCTGCATCAAACGATGGGAGAAATACATAACTCTGGGTGGTTCCTATGTAGAGAAAGACTACTAACTGTGCCAAGTTTCGTTGCTCTACTCCAATTGAAATTGGGTCAGGGGCATTACTTATTGCACGCCCCTCATATATATATATATATAGAGAGAGAGAGAGAGAGAGAGAGAGAGAAAGAGAGAGAGACAGACAGACAGAGACAGAGGCGTGGATCAGAGGCTAAGGAATAAGGGCTGAGAGTTGTATGTTTTGGTTTCGAATCTAGCTGATGGCACCCAAGTCATATATATATATATATATATATATATATATATATATATATATATATATATATATATATATTTAGTTTTGATCTTACTATGACATATTAGATTTCATATAATAATCGATAGATAATTTTCTAAATAATAATAATAATAAATACGTTATCTGTATGACTTATACTCTCATGTTTAAACGTATCTCGCAACGCCGGGCAGCCTGCTGGTATAAATACATGTATTGAGCACTGATTAAGTAAACACTGAAAATTTACGCATAAAATATTTTCTTATCTTAATTTATGTGATTAAATGAAATAGTCATACAAATATATATATATATATATATATATAGTCATCCACATGCAGTACTGTTTCGCTGTTTCACAGCCCATCAGTGCGGCTAGACAAGCAACTACCTCAAGCCAGGACCGAAACCCAACCGCCCAAACCACAGTTGGAGCTTCTAACCGTTGCGCTATTCGGCTGCTGCTGTCTGGGAAGTGAATTAACATATATATATATATATGTGTGTGTGTGTGTGTGCATGTGTGTGTGTGTGTGTGTGTGTGTGTGTGCGTGTGTGATAAAGTTATGGAAATAATATAAATAAAGAAAAAACAAAATTATATATATGTATGTATATATATATATATATATACAGCAACGTGTCGTTTTTATTTGAAGACTTTCTCAAGATGACTTATTTGAATAGTATACAATTACAATATTTGAAAATGCACCAAATTTTTTTTAATATTTCTTCGTGTTGTATAAAGTGTTTCGAAGTTATTCCATGGAAACGTTGATAACTAAATAAAACATTTTAGGCTAAATTTTTGCATGCTCTCATCAAAAAACATACCATTTTGAAAGAATAACTCTCAGTAACATTGTAATGTCATTGTCAGGTAAGATGTCGGACATCATTGGCTACACTATAAGCCAAGTACTGAGTCTGTAATCTACAGAACTGATGTTATTGGTTAAATGCTTGGTCTAATTTGACCTAGGTATTCAGTTTTTTACAGATTTTTAATACAGCAGAGTTAAGACTATATAGAATTGATTATAAATTGAATTTTTTAAAAATATTCTTAACGCTGCAATATTTTAAGTTATAAATTTATTATCTTTTTTACTAGAATATCTTGTGCTTTTCTTTTCCAGTTTTAACAAATAGTCCTTTACTTTTCCATGTTTAAGCTTAACCATATTACTTTTCATGCTCGCATTTTTCTATTGTAATCAATGATTTTTCCTGGTTTCCAGTAAATTCACTTTTTTTTTTATTTCAGTCTTTTTTTTTGCCCCCATAAACACGTATATAATAACAATGTACGGCACTCGTCTGCTTTCAATAAAATTCCCTTCCATGCTTTCATTCTCTCAGTTTCACTTGTTACTTCTCTTTTCGAGACAATAGTGAATTAGTAGAAACAATAATCGCTGAAGCGACGTTGTTGCTATGGAAACCAGTCATAAAAAGCGTTGCTCACCTCCTTACATATTTTTACGATTTTGAACACCAGAAAATTCATCATAATTTTTGTTTTACTGAACGAAAATAATAAAAAAGAACAGTTTTCACAATATAGCTGAGAAGAAACAAACTGAAATAATTGTTTGAAATTTGGTCGAAAATGAGTGAGCGGCGAAGCGTTAAAGCAGTTCTAAATGACTAAAACTGCCACTTAACCATGTATTCAAACACGGTAGTGTCTCAATATATTATATATGAAAAATTTAAATGACGAAATATAAAAATTTACATCATTTATTAAATCTTCAGATGTTACAAACATGGAAAATAATATCATTTTAAAGTAATATATATATATATATATATATATATATATACACACATATATGTGTGTGTGTGTGTGTGTGTGTGTGTGTGTGTGTGTGTGTGTGTGTGTGTGTGTGTGTGAAGATTATTTTTGTTCCTTGGAAGCGCTGGTTGAGTTTGAATAAAATAAACTACGTATTAAATGCGTTTGAAGCCAAAACAACGCATTATTACAAAATAAACAGGCATTTATTTTGTTTGAAATTTATATTGAAATTCATAAATATATTTCGAAGGAAACCTTCATCTTCAGTATGTCTTTCTTTCTTTTTTCTTGTTCTTTTTTTTTGGCATGTTGTTCTTGGAGCAGAGAATCAGCAAGTAGTATATATATATATACATATATATATATATATATATATATATATATATATATATATATTGCTTTAAAATTATATTATTTTCCATGTTTGTTGTAACATTGAATGATTTGATAATGTAATGTAAATGTAAACTTTTATATTTCGTCATTTAAATTTTATGCGCAGATCATGATATAATGATTAGATCATCATATAATGATTAGATCACTCTGTCAGGCGTTAAAAGGCATTTAAAAAATAAATGTTTGAATTTCAACAATATTTTTCGGGGTTAACGGTAGCCGAATGGATTAGGTGCTTCATAATAAAGCCAGAGATGGCTTCTGTTGCCGGGTTCGAATCTATCGACTGGTGTTAATCGTGACACCCTGCACTGATGATTCCCGAAAGGATGAAACGCTAGTGTCTGTATGTATTCAATAATTATTATAGTAAATACTTATGTCAGTCCCTTTAGGAAACTCGTTTCTTATGTATATTATTAATTGGAATTCCCCATTGAGATGAGTATTATTTATTAATTCATTTATTGCGGACTATTATCCTCAGCTTTCTTAGTTATTGTTTCACGACGATGACAACAACTATGGATGCCAGTAATTGCTGAGGATGGAGTTAGGAGATTCGGAGTTTCTATCCCGTCGCGGTTACCCCTTGGCGAAGGCCAAAGGAATAGTCGTTTCTTATCGTTGAGCACCTTCACTTTATAAGACCAAAAAATCCGACCTTGATCGCCATTCGGGGCTTGTGGCGCAGTGGATAGAGACGTTGAATCTCTACGATTCCAAGTAAGAATTTTCTGAAGATAGCGGTTTCAATCCTACCCAAAGCCGGCAAGGGGCTTACTTGGCCAAAACATGGTGTGATGACAAAAACTATGGATGCCAGTAATTGCTGAGAATGCAGTTAGGAGATTCGGAGTTCCTGCCTCGTCGCGGTTACGACCTGACAAAGGCCAAAGGAATAGTCGTTTCTTATCGTTGAGCACTTTCAGGTGAAATAGAGTCGGTCAATTTAGCTCTTCCCCGCAGATCATCATATAATGATTAGATCACTCTGACAGACGTTAAAAACATTTTTAAAAATAAATGTTTTAATTTCAACAATATTTCTAGCTGAATGGAATATGTCCTTGATAATGAAGCCAGAGATGATTCTCGAAAGGATGAAACACTAGTGTTAGTAGTTATTTCATTATTATTATAGTAAATAATTATATATATATATATATATATTAATGTGAAAATATATATAAATACTTATATAGTTATTATTTTATTACATATTTGTTTGCATATAGAAATAGAGAGTTTTATTTAAATGTCTTTTTAATAGTAAATTTCAAAAAAACAGTTTTCGATCGATCCCCATAACTATTTTCAGTGTAAGAATTTCGTGCGGGTGATGGTAGTAGCAGAGAAAGTTTGGTCAATAGAATAAATAGATTTTTACATGTGACTAGTGTGTTCCCATCCACATATTTCGGCCCCTCCCTTAGAATTTTCATACCTAAAGGCTGCGTCATAGATATTTTTCCTATACTACACAATTTTAAAATGTCGTTCTGTTCGTGAATGGAGAGGAAAAGCTGAAAAGGAGATAAAAAGAAATTTGATTTTTAATATAGAATATTTTGAGTAAGCATTAATTTGCGGTGGGAGGGGTCGAGGCTAACGGAATCGGTGATTATTAAGAACATTTGAATAGCGAAACCCTTTTGCAAGTTATATGAAGGATTAAATGAAATTAACTAGACTCGGATGTAGTATACTGAAACGGTTAAGAAATGTCCGTAAAGAGAATGGTAAAATATAATATAAATTATATAGGAAAGACGTGAGCATATGAAGAAAGTTCAAAATATAAAAAGAAATGGAAAAAATACTGATAAGATAAAAGTTATTTTCGCATACACAAATATTATTCCCTTGGTTAAAAAATGCTGTTGGTCAGTTTGTGTGTTTGTGGAATGAAAGACATTGAGAGATCCCAAATATTATTCAATCCTAAAATGTGGCTGATGAGTCTCAGAATCGGTGTAGTTTCGTATTTGCGTCTGTGTTGTTGTGCTTTAAACTGAAGGCTATGATTGTTCCTATGTTTTCTATGGCTGTGGTTGGGAAAATATCATGTATGGCTATCATTCACACACACACACACACACACACACACACACACACACACACACATATATATATATATATATATATAACTCACTATGTCTGTCTGTCACTCTGTTTCAAATGAATTCTATTTTCTCTGAAACAAAAAGTCGTATGACGGCACTAGAGGCCTCAAATGATTGGATTTTTATGGGTCTTTAGCAGGTGAAAATTATTTTAATCGTTATACATTTTGTACATTCATCTTGGTTTATTTTTAATCAGTTCATATGCGTGTCACGTTAGTACAGTTGTTACATCACCAGCTTTGAATGCTACAGTATTGCTTTTGGTTTCGATTATATATATATATATATATATATATATATATATATATATATATATATATATATATTTATTTATATATATATATATATATATATATATATATATATATATATATATATATATATATATATATATATATATATATATATATAAGAACTGCCGGCTACAAATACTACAGTATTCGAGGAACTATTGCAGTGTTTAATCTAAAAATGCAGATAAAGGTTGCTTGAAACTTTATATACATGCTGTGGATAAAAAAATTTAATATCCGAAATAACAAATAAACAACGATAAAAAAAATTAATATCCGAAACAACAAATAAACAACGGTAAAAAAAATTAATATCCGAAACAACAACAACAAAAACCAAAAACAAAACAATATTCAAATAGTTTCACTGTCAACGAATAGGAGCTTTCCAGTTTCCAATTTTCCACTCCGCTCGAAAATCAACAGAAATTAAATCATTTATCACTGTTGATTGCGATGTAATGCTGGTTCTATGTAGTTCTAAGAGGTTCAATCTCTCAGGCTTTAAGAAATGGTTGGTTATTGCTAATTGGTTGAGCTACCTCTGCCGGGAAATGCCGACAGAGCTGCACAGGATATTTTACAAGGTCAGAGAGCTCCTCCTCTGGGGTGCTAACTTTTAATTCACACTTTCCAACTCTCTTGTCACATTTCTTACGGTGAGAGCGAAATAAAAACTATCTAGGAAGACACCATCCATGCCTACGAATCCGATTCAGTCTTTTCTCCCCCCCCCCATCAGTCCGTTATGCAATCTAGGGATGGACTAGCTTATGAAACAACCCAAAAAACAATGGACATCTGATATCTAGGTAGACTTGGGACGATGTTATTAGTCATCGCACATAGCATTTTATTTAGTTTCATTTCTTTTTTCTGGTAATTATTCAGTAAAGACAATCAACCGATAAAATTGTATATATGTTTCTTGTAAAAATATCCGAACCACTGGGATAATGTAAAGTAGTTTTGCCCATAGAGTAAACGTGGTATTTTAGTGACTAGAACTAGTTTACAAAATGGACCATTCAATTCTGCAATATGATATTATTTTATGAAGAAAATCAATTTTATGATTTTTTGTAAAATTTTAAAGCTGAATATATATATATATATATTCATTACTTACTTTATATATATATATATATATATATATATATATATATATATATATATATATATATATATATATATCAGGTTAACAAAAAGTTCTTGCGGCTTTTAACTTTTAAATCCAAATGAACATATCTCAGCTCAAACAAAATTTATTGATCGAAATAAGCACCATCAGATTTAACACACTTTTGCCAACGCAAAACAAGTGTATTTATGCCAACAATATAAAAATGTTGTGTTCTGTGGGAAATGAAGTCGCTGAAGGCTTTTTAGATATCACTTAGATTTTTAAAGCATTTCTCACGCAAAGAGTTGTCGAGATGCTTTAAAAAGTGGTAGTCGGTAGGTGAAAGGACTGAAGAGTATGGCGAATGAGGCAGAGTTTCGTTCAACTTCTGCAGAGTCGGATTAGCAACGTGCGGTCGGGCATTGTCGTGGAGGAGAAGTGGGCCTTTTCTGTTGTCGAATGCTGGGTGTTGTTGTCGAAGTTTCTGATGCATTTTATCCATTTGTTTCCAGTACATATCCGTCGTAATGGTTTCACCTGCATTAAAAAAATCCCTGTGATGGATGAGACTGTAATGGATGAGACTCTGGCTTCGGGAAGTGCCGTGGAGCGTCATTGGCGTCTAACCACTGAGTTGAGCGTCGCCGGTTGTCGTAAAGAACCTACTTTTCATCACATATCGGAACCCGGTCAAGAAACGGGTCATTCTTGTTGCGTAAAAGAAGGGAAGATGGCACTTCATAAGGGTGTTTCTTTTGGTTGTCGTTCAAATCGTGAGGTGCCCATTTATCAAGTTTTTTATCTTTCCAATCTCTCTCAAGTGGTTAGAAATCGTTGGATACGTCACGTCTAATTTAGAAGCAAGTTCTCGAACAGGTGTGCGTGGATTGGCTTCGACTAGGGCTCTTAATTGATCATTGTCAGCATCCGATGGCCGACCACTACACACATCATATTCAGGACTCTCATCGCCGCCACGAAATTTCTTGAACCAGCATTGTGATGTGCGTTCAGTAATGGTGCCTGAGTCAAACGCTTTGTTGATATCTCGAGAGGTTTCAGCAGTTTTGGATTGAAATAAGAAAATTGTGCAAATTTGCTTTTTTCCATCTTGTATTCAACTTTCCGAAAAGAAGACAATTGTTTTAAAACGATTGTAATTTGAAAGATTAGATAGAGATAAAAACTCTTTTAAAATGATATATAAAGTAAAGGTATTATAACGAAAACTTATTTGAAAATGCATTATTTGAATCAAAATTAAAAATTCCACAATAACTTTCTTGTCAACCTAAAACATTTATATATACATACATACGAAGAGTGCTATTTAAAAAACGACGAACTTTAAATTTAAAAAAATATCACAGAAAAATATATTTATCATACAAATATGTAAATTATTCTAAAGATTAATGTTTTTGAATTCATAATTTAAATACAATTTCTCGACTCGCGCATATATTGTATAATCAAAAAGTTCTTTTTTTTTCACCAACTCTACGCATTAAATTAAGCTGTATTGTTGTAATAATAAACTGAATGATGTCTTCCAAGTGGTCTATTGTGTCTAGTTTATCAGTGCAGCTGTGGAACTTTACATATCCCCCAAGAAAATAATCTAATCGGGTTAAATCGCACGAACGAAGTTGGCACTTGACAGGTGTATTTCGTTCATCAAATGTTTCTCTCGGTAAATTAATCGTATCATCTGCAATTTGCAAACGCTGCCAGAGTTCCGCTCTCTTTATGATGAATTGCAAAACCAAATCTGAATTGTCGCTAAATCTGCAATTAAAAAGAATAGATTTGTCAGTTTAAAGTTTGCCGCCTCTTAAATAAACACACTGTATATACTTCCGACTATAGAAATATATACCTTAATAAATGTACATTTTTAACATAAACTCAGAAATCAACTTTGTTTCTATAAATGATATGATCATCATGCAAGCAGAAAATTAAAACTAGGATTCAACTTTGCTAAACTTTAACTACTTTAAGTGAGTAAGGCGTATTTCTGTTCAACCTCACTGCGAAAAACATATGTTAGTGCGGGTGTCAGAAAGATAGTACATCTAAAGCATTGTGTCTAGTATAGGCAGTCTAATAACTTATTTACTGCACGCAATCTTTAAAACAATTCTTAAAATAAATAAACATTACCATTGCATAACTTATAACGTCTTTACAAAATGTGTAGTTTATCTTCATATAAATGTTTGTCCTCAGTTGCATCCCTGGACAGAGAGTAGACACAATATAGGATAAATATCGAAATGATATTCCAGTGAATTTCAAAAGTAGCCAAAAAAAACAAAAAAGACGTGAAAAATAACTATACAACAAATAAATGTTACCAAAGGCAAGCTATGTTACACTTTTATCTATCTGGATAATTTTTGTTTGTTTTAACTTATTTTAAAGTGTTTTACTTAAAAATACAGGTAGTTTAAAACGCCTTGAGTAAGAATGCAAAACCAAATGATTGCTTCATTAGAGCCATAAGTATTCCTCGATAATCGCTCAAAAGTCGAAAATTTAAAAAGAATACTGGAAAAAACACATCCAATAAATGTCATCAATTGTTCGAAAATGTAATGTTCTAATGGTATCTTTTTAATTTTCGAATTTTGAGCGATTACGGAAGCTCAACTAAATGAAATCACCATATAGTTTTCCATTAAAATTCGACTCGTTTTACCCTATACCTGTATTTTGAGTAAAAAAAATATTTTAAAATAAGCTAAAAAGGAAAACATATATCCAGGTAGGTAAAAGAGTAGTTTCCTTTTGGTAAAATTTATTTGTTTTGTGTCTTTTTTTTTTTTTTTTTTTTTAGCTTTTCTGAAAACCCACGCATATTACTAATATCTAATCGTGTTTCATACGACTCTCATCTCTCACAAATTAAAGAATTGACCGTTGCTGAACACAACATTGAAACCCAATCTCGTGGAAGCATGTTCGTTGTTAAATGTGTGAAACCTGATCTCGTGCCCAACAAAATCTGAAAACAATCCTCCCCCAACACGAACCATCCAAATAAACAAATTAGGTTGATTATTACTAAGCCTCCAACTGTAGGGACAGGCGCCGTCGTCAACGTGGACGCAAGGTTTAAAGAACATTTTATTGGAGTCGCAAGAACAGATGTCCGGTCGGATTTTTTGAGGTTCGCGACAACCGCTCAGTCGTTCGTCGATGGTGGAAGGAGAATGGATAGGCTGACATCATTGCTTGTAAATGCAGAAACAAATAAGGAAACACGTATGGAAATCCTGTTCAGAATTAAGATCATTGTGTCGTTCTAAAATAGTATCTCTTTGTTTTTCGTTTAAAGCGCGTGAAGTATATTTACTTCCGTCACTATCTGCCTTAAAACACTCTTCAATATCTATATACAGAGATATATAAGTCTTTTCACAAATCTTGTTCCTTCAGGTGTTCAGAACTTCGTAGAATGATCTCAATTCTATGGATAATATAAAATAAAGAATTCGCCATTAAGTCATCGCAATTCTGGAAAAAAGGAATTTTAAAGTAAAAGTAGAAATCTGGAACCGGGAAAATGGGAACCGTTCGTTATAAATAATTGATAATATATACAGTAATACGTAAAATATGTGTGTGTGTGTGTGTGTGTGTGTGTGTGTGTGTGTGTGTGTGTGTGTGTGTGTGTGTGTGTGTGTGTGTGTGTGTGTGTGTGTGTGTGTGTGTGTGTGATGAGAATAATGGAAATAGTATTCCAACGAAATAGAGAAATAAAAATGAACAAACTGAGTTATGTGTTCATCAACGTTTCGTCTTTATTTCGAGACTTCCTCTGGATGAATGAAATTAAGAAAACAAAAACACCAGTACAAATATTTGAAAATTTTCTTGTGAAAAGTGTGACGCTGTTCCTTTTTAAAAAAGGAAAAAAACGTAAGAAATTAAAAAAAAAAAAAAGTGGGGATGTTGCGTTATTAAAGAGAGGGAGATTTTTAATAACGTCATATAGCCGTTAATATATTTTTAAAAGATATGATGCAGTTAATATTCTTTCTGGAAAAATATGTCTGTTAAAATTCAAATATAGGTGTGTAACTGAAATGAAATGAGTGTGTTTTTGTTTTAATTATTGTAGAATGTGTTTCTATGGTGTGAGAGGATTAACCTGTGTCTACAATTAAATTATGTTCTTTTAATAAAAGTTTACTTATTAATAGCGATACATTATACAAACCTCCACGTTGTTTAATTGTGCATGCTATAAGCGCTGATTAGCAGTTTTCAGCACGGTTTGTTTGTAGTAAACTTAACTAGTTTTGCTTGTTTGAAGTCAAAAGTATGATTATGCTCCAATGAATGAAAGAATAATGCATTTAGAGAATTGCTATTTTTTTATATCTCTTTTATGTTTATTAGGCCTGTTTTCTAATTTACGCCGTGTTTCACCAACGTATCTATGATGGCAATTTGGCAAGGAACAGTGTAGATGCCTGCATTGGAAACTGGTTTGTTTTGAAAATGTTTTGTTGTTTTTAATATTTGTCTTATATTTGTGATGTGGTTTGTATGATTGGAATTCCTAGTGTGTTTAGTGTGTTGCAAATTATTGTATTATTGGTTCGTGTAGGTAAAAGAAGGTGTCTCTTTATGAGAGAAAGTATGGTGTATATGATTTTTGTTTATTTATCCTGGAAAATGTGTGCGTGGCTTTTCGCTTAGCATTTAATATGAAATATGTGGAATAGAAACCAATTGTCATACCTTTATATATATATATATATATATATATATATATATATATATATATATATAAAGGTATGACCTTTATATATATATAAAGGTATGACAATTGGTTTATATATATATATATATATATATATATATATATATATATATATACATATATATAAAGGTATGACAATTGGTTTATATATATATGTGTGTGTGTGTGTATGTGTGTGTGTGTGTGCAAAATTCGAAATTTAACGGTTTAATGACCAATACATGTGCAGAATATTTTTTAATAAATAAACATATCTATTTATTAAAAATAAATTCGATATTTCGATTCATAACAGAATCTTCATCAAGAAATATGGGTTTTTCTTTTTTTTTTTTCTTTTACTATAGTGGTAATGCTTGACGCGTTTTCCTTCAGATGTTTGTGAAGTGTACTGTTTAAATGTCCGGTATAATAGAAAAAGCCGGTCGAGCGTGTATAGTTAAATATTAAAAAGTCTAACCGGCGTTCTCTACTATATCGGACATTTGAATATTAAAACTTCACTAACACCAAGCATTGCCACCATGGTACATAAAAAAGAAAAAAAAGAAAAAATAAAAAATGTATTAAAATCGGTGAAAGCGCCCATCTTTTAAATTAAATAGATGGATTGCCTATATGATGGACGCATCGCAGTGCACCTGAAGGATGCTGACATGCCTCTCGCAGTGACTGTTCACAATACATTGCAGTCTACATTGCACCGTAGAGAACCTACTGTTGATTTTATAAAATTATTTGATGCTAATACACTTACTGATCCGCGCTATTTTTTAATCGTATTTCCAAGTTTAATTAAAGTTTTATGATATGTTTTTTTTAATTAATTGTAAGGTTAAAGTACAGAATATGCACAAAACACTCTCTCTCCTCCCCATGTTAAGAATGGCCTTTTAAATAATAACGTTATAATTTCAGCACGGATCAATAAGTGCACTAGTGCCAATTATGTTTATATATAATGGCTTGAATTAAAGTTTAAAATGCAGAAGTTACCTATCATGCTTCAAATGTGTTCCAAACAGAATCACTCATTTCGAACGCGCCCCTGAAATATCAAAGAACATACTATTGATTTTATATGGCTGGCCTTACTCGATGTGCAGGGATAATGGTGTGAATGTAAGTTTAAAATGAAAAAGTCAAGTATCATGGTGAAATCTTGTTTTAAGCAGAAACGTTCATTTCGAACGCACCCCTGTCATATATAAGAATCTACCGTTGTTTATATAATGTCGAGCCTTTCGGCTTGTGTGGTAATAAAACTTTTCAAATGCACTTGTACAAAAAGTTGCTTGTTCCTTCTCTCATTGATTATCGATTATCGATACTTATCGGAGACATTCCGATACGAAACCTATTTAAGAATACTGCCAAGTACATAGAGTACCTTCGTGTGAATTTTCATAAGAATTGGTCCAGTCTTTTTCGAGCCCAACGGGAAGAATTTGGTCCAGTTGTGTTCGAGTCCAAGTGGAAGAAATTTACACACACATAGACACGCACATAGACACGCACACACACACACACACATACATACATACAAAGTTCTTATAATAATATACAATAATAATTAGTAAGGAATAGTGATATTTACAAATAGAAATAAAGTAGGTTTAAGGCTTCCAAAAATTCGTGCTAAAACTGGAGCAGAGTTGTTAGAGTACTTAGAAAAATCAGTTGTGAAAGTGATGCAGGTTTAAAATTTAACTCTCAGTGTGGGTGATTGAAAAATACAATTGCGAATTACTTATGACCTCTATCTAGCCATGGCTAACGGAACGAGGGCATGCTAAAGTAAATAAAGTAAATAAAGTGAAGTAAATAAAGGGTTCCGTTCGAAATTCGATCCAAATTTGCTAGTTTGACAGAAATATTCCCGAGTTCGACAAGATACACCTGAAAAAGGTCGAAGGTTACATCGACCGAAATGCCGTGAAAATGACACAACAGTAGTTCGAAGAATTCAAATAATACGAATAATCAATTCTCTTCTCAAAAATTCAGAAATGTAGAAAAGGAATTGTGATAGGCAAAGGTATTTATTTATTTATTTATTTATTTATTTATTGCGGAGTGTTATCCTCATCGTCATAGTTGTTGTTGTTTCACGTTTCGACCAACTATTCCTCTGGCTTTCGTCAGGTGGTTAACCCCGGCGAGGTAGGAATGCTGAGTTTCTTAACTGTATCCTCAGTAATGACTGTGTTCCATTGTTGCTGTCTCACTACGTTTTGGCCAACTAATCCTCTGGCCTGCTTTGGGTAGGATTGAAACTGCTATCTTTAGAAAATGTTCAGCTGAAACCATAGAGATTCAACACCTCTATCCACTGCGTCACTGAAGGTACAGTTAGACTCAGCTTTCCTATCCCGTCGCGATTAACCACCTGACGAAGGCCAGAGGAATAGTTAACCGAAACGTCGTGAAACAGCAACTATAAAGGATGAGGATGACAGTCCGCAAATAAATAAATATAGAAATTACTCATCTCAAAGGATTCCAATAATAAAATAATAAAATAATAAGATAATAAAGCCAAAGATGTTATTGTTGTGAATGTCCTGGAATAAGAGACCAGAGTCTTGCACCTATCATGGATATAACGATGGCGTAGACAGAAACTAGCGACATATCTTTTGTAAGAAATGGTGCAATATTGAACGAAATTAGATTTCGAACTTGATTTTATAATTCTGTCAAAATAAAGGGGGTGTTGATCTGTACCTCCGCAGATGTGGCAGCAATACTCCAATTTGGGACGTATCCGACTCTTAGAAAAGCGAGCATTTCTTTCGCCTCTTCGCAAAATTGTCCATATACTAACAACTTACTTGCATATCGGTCGCCATCTTGCTCGCGCAATAAAATGACTCCCTGGAGAACCGTGAACGACAGGAATGAATGATGGTTTGATTCTTGCGAGTCGTCGAGGCCGGTCGTCGTCTTTCCAGCATCAAACAAGCTGTTTTCTCCCGACACCCACAAGGGGCAATAATCGCCTGACACCCGAGTCACGTGTGCAGGGCGGGAAATTACGATCCTCACAATATGGCGGCACATCACGACCGACCGACGACCGGTAAACCGCCAGCTGAGATTCTCGAGGGAAAAGCGATTTCGCTTGATCCCAAACAAGAAATAAAGACGAAGAAAAAAAAATTCAGGGGAGAAAAAAAGAATTAAAAAAAATGTAAACAGATTGTCCCAACAGATGTAGGTTGTTTTCCTCTAAAGCGAATAACAATCTTTCGGTTAATAAATAAAGAGAGAAACAAATCTGGTATTAATAATGACTAGTGGGACCTGTGAAAATTCCACAACGAACTCTTCCATATGCAATATAGTCATGTTCGCATTCTATAGATGTTCAGTGTAAATGGAGACGCTCTAATATTATTGTACCTAGTTACAATGCTTCCCCGCGGGACAGAGTTAGACACCAAGGTCGTTTTTTTAACGTGGAGAAAAGGTACAAAAATAAAAAATTGTCTCAGTCGTGAAGGGCCGCTCCTCCACCAAAAGAAAACAAGAAATGGAAGTGCAGCATCTGAAAAACAAATACTACAACTTGATCTTGCCCAAAATACTATTGTAGCTCTTTTGTTAAAACTGCACAAGTATTTATCTAAGCTAGCAGGGACTCCTGGCGTAGCCCAATCGTAAAATACGCTTAAATATGATATTGTTATTTATCCAGATTTTCTATCGTTTCTTATATATTATAAAGTTGTGATTTCAAAAATAAAAAAAAATCATATGACTTGAGTGCATCAGCTTGAATCGAAACTGTAATTAAAACTTATGAGGAAAAATATATGTATATATATATAATTTGAATTCCTTCAGCTATAATCGAAACCAAAACAAAAACTTATGAAGAATTATTGGTAAAATTATTTATAAAAGCTATAATCGAAACCGAAACCAAAACTTAAGAGGAATTCTTGGTAAAATTATTTATAAAAATAAAATAGATGACTTGCGCGCCATCAGCTATAATCGAAACCGAAACCTAAACTTATGAAGAATTCTTGGTAAATATATTTATAAAAAAAATAGATGACTTGAGCGCTATCAGCTATAATCGAAACCCAAACCAAAAGTTATGAAGAATTCTTGGTAAAATTATTTATTTCAAGAAATGAAAGTCCATAACAATTAAACATCAGTCACTCGGATGTAAGCGTGACGCATAAAATAAATAACAAACACGGTATCGTATTAATATGTAGATTATTAATGTTGTTGTTTTGGCGGTGGATATCTATGAATATAATTACTCCAATATGTAAGCGAAAAGAAAGATCGCGAATATTTGTAAAGTAATTCTTAAAACTAATTAAAAATAATTCAAGAGAAAAAATGGTTATTAATTATTATTTGAAATATAAGATGATCATTGCACACGCGTCAACATGTAGATAATCAAACACGTTGTCGCAGAGTACGTCACAAGGAACATAAGACAAATAATAATTCGACTCCTTTCTTTTGTAACAAACACATTTATTTTCGGGTACTTCCTTGAATAAAACGTGATCATGCTCCTTAACTTTGATGTCTTGGTCTGTGTGTACACGTTCATTTAATCGTATATTTTCCCCCTACCGTGACGTACTTTGCACACGGCTCAACATTTCCATACGCACGTCCGCATTAGAATGAGTGTTATATATATATATATATATAAATCCGTATTCCTGTCTGTTTGTTTGTTCGCATTTCAATTAATATATACAAAAGGGGCATTACTTTATTATTTCATTCATTCCTATATATTGTTTGATTCTTGCAAAATATACGATTAAGAGGTAACCTCATTTGCATATTACATCAAGGAAAATCGATTTTATTGGATAGCGATATGTTAGTTATTGTTTATAGTGAGAGAATTGTTTTAAGTGTTCTATTTAAGTTTATTATTTAAATTTGATTTATATTAAGTGTTCTATTTAAGTTTGTTGTTGAGAATTCTTGGTAAAATTATTAATTTATTATTAAATTATTATACGTTTGTTATTGAAATTTGATTTATATTGATAAAATATTTAATTTAATTTATTTTTACCGACATCGATTTTTTATAAACCGATTTGAGTTATTTGCCCTGGGAACTAACTTTGTTCTTTGTCTTTTTTTTTTGGGGGGGGGGGATTTTGTTTATTTTTTGTTTGTTTTTTGTTTTTTGTTTTTTTTTGTTTGTTTTTTTGGTTTTGGTTTCTTTTTCGGCGGATAATACAAACTAAAAATAATTCACACAAATTTTCAAGCATTATTTTTGGAATTGGTTTAAATAAAATAATTTCCAGCATCATTTTGCAATTAACGTTGTGGTTCAGGGGATTATTATTTTAAAATAAACAAACAATCCAATTCAACTACGATTCTTTAATTAAAACAAAAACAAAATACTTTCATTTACATTTTTTACCAGTTTATTTTCTTCACATTTTTTGACATCGTACGAGTACCTGCTAATTTTTTTCTTTGAATAACACAATAAGTCATAACTCATCATTTTTAAAACATAAAAACGTGTATTTCAGTTAACACAAATTCTTTTGGAAACTGAATTATTTACAGTTTGTTTTCGTTGCAACAGACTGAAGCAACATTAAAGAAACTCGCTTAAACTTGTATATAGTCATAAAAAGGCGCTCAATATCCTAAGAATAACTCATCTTCGTATTCCTTTTGCCGAAATATCAGGTGGAGAGTTTGTCACGTACTTATTTTGGGGGACGATTACATTTTCGTGTTTTCATCGGTTCTTTTATTTTTGAAATTTTTGTTGGGGTAACAATGGAGTTGACATATAATAATAAAAAACTGCGCATTATCCTTAGTATAGAAGGTGCGTCCAAACCGAACATCATGTGAGCCCTGGCAACGCTGGGTATCCATGCTAGTGTTAAATAATTTAGTGTTAAATTTGTATCCATTTGTTGCATTAAATACTAATTAAATACTAATGGAGCCTCTCTCTCTCTCTCTCTCTCTCTCTCTCTCTCTCTCTCTCTCTCTCTCTCTCTCTCTCTTACACATTGGTATAGCAGCCTTGTGATATCTTTTGACTACAGTCGGCCACTTAACTTATATTATGATTATTATAATACCAAAGCTGAGTTAATCAACGTTTGTTTCTCTACAACCTTTTTTCTACATATTTTCATCACACAAAATGAGTGCTAAAATACCATGTTATCGATACTTATTGAAGAGATTCTGATTTTTTTTTTTAAAATACGAACACTACCAGGCATATACAGTATTTTTTTTTAATCGGCCCAGTTGTTTCGTGGTTCATAGAGAAGGAAATCATACATAGACACACACGCACAGATAAATTTCCTTTTATATAGTAGTATAGGGTGAAACAATAAAATTGTCGCTCAGGAAAATGCGACATGATTCTATTTCTGTTTGATGAAAACCGGCTTTCTTTTTCTTTTCTTTTTCTTTTCTTTCTTTTTTTTTCCTTTTTTTTTTTTTTTCTTTTTTGCTGCAGACCATCTACTAGTTTGCCAGTTGTGTACAAATCCCAAAAGCGATAGGAGACTTCTGAAAGTCTGAAAGTGACACAATGTTCAACGAGATCGGAGATACGCCGCTGTACAACTCATGCTCTCTACCGATCCAAGTTATGATAACAGGACCATTGCCAGCACCCTCAAATTGCAAATCCGGAAGAGCCACATCATGCCACCTCACATTTTCGAAGTCGGCTTGAAAGTCAACACCAAAATTTAACTGTTTGTACCGAAGAGTGGGGTGATCTTCTGGTGCAATCATGTGACCACTGCCAGACCCTAGGTGTGGCAGCAAGACTCAGCGCCGACCCACAAGTCCAAATAGACTCAGGCTTGGCTTAAGAAGAAGTGCTACGACTTTGTACCCATCTTTCACTGGCTCTCCTCTTCCTTCTTCGACCTGAATTACTTCATTTGGTCATACATCGAGGACATCACCAACATGACCTCCCACAACATCAAAACTGGCCTGATCGCCATCATCGAGTATCCGCAGAGCTCCCGATGGCGCTTGTGGAAAAGGTATGCTCCCAGTTCTGAACTTGTATCGAGGCGGTGATTAAGGCTAAATAAAGAATTGATGATTAAGGTTGAATAAGAATAATGGAAATAGTATTCCGATGAGATAGAGAGATTAAAAAGGAACAAAATCAAGTCACACGTCCATCAACGTTTTGTCTTTATCGTAAGACTTTTTTCTGGATGAATAAATTGATGAAAATAAAATACTAGTACAATATTTGAAAATATATTTGTTGTGAAAAAGATGACTTGGAAAAAGTCGTTGGAAATTTTTTTTTTCAAATCATAGCGTTGTGAAGAAAGTAAGATTTTTTTAACGTCAAAGAGCCGTTTATATATTTAAAAAATGTATGGTGTAATTCATATTCATTCGGGGACAGATATGTATATTGTAATTCATATTTGGATGCGTAACTGAAATTAAATGAGTGCATTTTTATGTAATTTATGACTGATTATATGTATTTATCATTATAGGTGGTGTTTTGTATAGTGTTGGAGAGTTAGCCTGTGTCTAAAATTAAATTATGTTCTGTTAATAGAAGCTTACTTATTAATCGCGAATAATTATACAGACCTCCGTGTTGTTTAATTGTGCTGGAATTTGCAACAAGCGATGATTCAAGAGGTCTCCGGCGCGGTTTATTTGAAGTAAATTTAACTATTTTTGCTTGTTTTAAATCAAAGGTAGGAATGTGATGCAACGAATGAGAGAATACTGCACTCAAAAAATTACTATTTCTTATATCTCTTTTATGTTCATTGAGCCTTTTCTGTAATTTACGTTGGGTTTCACCAACATATATATGACGGTAATTTTGGCCCGGAACAGTGTATATGCCTATATTGGAAATTGTTTTGGAGATGTGTGCTGTTTCTCATGTTTGTTTTATAGTTTGTGGTGTAATTTATATCATTAGAATATCCAGTTTGTTTAGAGTGTTGTAATTATTGTCTCATTGGCGTGCGTATGTAAAAGAAGACTCTGCTTATGAGAGAACTGTCCGGTGTATATAATTTTTGCTCATTTATTCTAGAAATTTTTGTGTGCATTTAATATAAAAAATGTGGGATACTGCAAGGTTTTCAAAGTGCTTGCGAGGTATTTGAATTCTTCGTCCAGATATTCTGGACTGCAAATTCTGAATGCACGTAGGAAGTAACCAATTATCATATCTGTTTTTATTTTGTTATTGTGTTTGAGTAGAAATATATGTAATCATTTTTATGTGTAGTTTTGCGGTGAACCTTGAAGGATAGTATATTATTGAATTTTGTAATAAGTATGCCTAGAAAAGGTAATGAGTGATTTTTTTCTGTTTCATGGGTGAACTTTATGAAGAGTTCGACTGAGTCTAATTTGTTTTTTAATATTATCTATGTGCGTGTTTCCAGGAGGAAATATTAAAATGTCGTCAATATGTTTGGATGTAATCTAAACCTGAAAGAACCAGATTCCAGGAATTCTAAAAACAAAAGGGGGGCTAATACTTCACTAAAATGGTTACCTATAGGAAGACCAAAATTTTGCTTGTATAAATTATTAAATTGAAAATAAGTCATGCCAGTTGTAAGTCTGATAAGTTTTATAAATGTGTTGGGAGGAAACGGTAAATTAGTGTTAGATTTTTTAGATGTATATGAAGTATACATATATATGTTTGTGTGTGTGTGTGTGTGTGTGTGTGTGTGTGTGTGTGTGTATATATAAGTATATATATAAAGAGATAGATAGATCGTATTTTTTGTTACATTTTACGGCATATTTTAAGTTTGTTTGTTTTTCTTTTTAAAGAAACTAATCAAAGACATTTACTATCCCGGTTATATTAAACAGTAAGTCCATATTTTCTGATTTGTATGTGAAAATATACGAAGATTTATGCTCAAAATATGTCTCCGCTGTTGTTTATTTGAAATAAATTTAACTATTTTTTCTTGTTTGAAGTCAAAAGTATGATTATGCTGCAATGAATGAGGGAATTATGCATTCAAATAATTGCAATTTCTTATATCTCTTTTATGTTTATTGAGCCTTTTTTGTAATCTGTCTTTCTTTAATTTACATTGGGTTTCATCAACGTATATATATAATGGCAAATTTTGGCATGTAACAATGAATATGCCTTTATTGGAATTTTATTTGTTTTAGAATTGTTTTGTTTTGTTGTTTTTAATGTTTGTCTCGAAGGTTGTGGTATAGTTTTAATCACTGGAATTTCTAGTTTGTTTAGAGTTTATTGCACATTTTTGTATTATTGGCGTGTGTAGGTAAAAAGAAGATTCTGTTGATGAGAGAAATATCTGGTGAATATGATTTTTGCTTATTTATTTTAGAAATATTTGTTTTTCTTAACATTTAATATAAAATGTGTAGGATATTTGTGTAGCTTTTCTTAACATTTAATATAAAATGTGTAAATATTTGTGTAAGCTTTTCTTAACATTTAATATAAAATGTGTAAATATTTGTGTAGCTTTTCTTAACATTTAATATAAAATGTGTAAATATTTGTGTAGCTTTTCTTAACATTTAATATAAAATGTGATATTGCAAGGTTTTCAAAGTATTTATGAGGTATATATATTATTCCTTAATTGGAATTTTTTTTTTTTTTTTTTTTTTTTTGAGATGAGCATTTTTATGTTAATTTTATTTTTTTATATCGGACTATTAGTCTCATCTTTATTAGTTGTTGCTTGTTTGTTTTTATTGGTTCACAACGTTTCGGCCAACTTCCTCTGGCCTTCGTCAGGTGGTAACCGCGACGGATAGGAACTTCGAATCTCCTAACTGCATTCTCAGCCATCACTGCCATCCGTAGTTGTCGTCGTCTCACCACATTTTTGACCAATTACCTCTGGCACGCTTTGGGTGGGATTGAAACCGCTATCTTCAGACAATGTTCATCTGGAACCGTAGAAATTCAACGTCTCTATCAACTGCGCCACGGGCCCCGAAGGGCGATCAAGGTTGGATTCTTTGATCTTATAAATCCACATTTATTCATTATCTGATCTTCCATAGTCGGGTCCGTACCGATTGGTATATATATATTATTCCTTAATTGGAATTTTTTATTTTGAGATGAGCATTTTTATGTTAATTTTATTTTTTTATATCGGACTATTAGTCTCATCTTTTCCAGATGAACATTGTCTGAAGATAGCGGTTTCAATCCCACCCAAAGCGTGCCAGAGGTAATTGGTCAAAAATGTGGTGAGACGACGACAACTACGGATGGCAGTGATGGCTGAGAATGCAGTTAGGAGATTCGAAGTTCCTATCCGTCGCGGTTACCACCTGACGAAGGCCAGAGGAAGTTGGGCCGAAACGTTGTGAACCAATAAAAACAAACAAGCAACAACTAATAAAGATGAGACTAATAGTCCGATATAAAAAAATAAAATTAACATAAAAATGCTCATCTCAAAATAAAAAATTCCAATTAAGGAATAATATATATATATACCAATCGGTACGGACCCGACTATGGAAGATCAGATAATGAATAAATGTGGATTTATAAGATCAAAGAATCCAACATTGATCGCCCTTCGGGGCCCGTGGCGCAGTTGATAGAGACGTTGAATCTCTACGGTTCCAGATGAACATTGTCTGAAGATAGCGGTTTCAATCCCACCCAAAGCGTGCCAGAGGTAATTGGTCAAAAATGTGGTGAGACGACGACAACTACGGATGGCAGTGATGGCTGAGAATGCAGTTAGGAGATTCGAAGTTCCTATCCGTCGCGGTTACCACCTGACGAAGGCCAGAGGAAGTTGGGCCGAAACGTTGTGAACCAATAAAAACAAACAAGCAACAACTAATAAAGATGAGACTAATAGTCCGATATAAAAAAATAAAATTAACATAAAAATGCTCATCTCAAAATAAAAAATTCCAATTAAGGAATAATATATATATATACCAATCGGTACGGACCCGACTATGGAAGATCAGATAATGAATAAATGTGGATTTATAAGATCAAAGAATCCAACATTGATCGCCCTTCGGGGCCCGTGGCGCAGTTGATAGAGACGTTGAATCTCTACGGTTCCAGATGAACATTGTCTGAAGATAGCGGTTTCAATCCCACCCAAAGCGTGCCAGAGGTAATTGGTCAAAAATGTGGTGAGACGACGACAACTACGGATGGCAGTGATGGCTGAGAATGCAGTTAGGAGATTCGAAGTTCCTATCCGTCGCGGTTACCACCTGACGAAGGCCAGAGGAAGTTGGCCGAAACGTTGTGAACCAATAAAAACAAACAAGCAACAACTAATAAAGATGAGACTAATAGTCCGATATAAAAAAATAAAATTAATATTTATGAGGTATTTGAATTCTTCATCCAGATATTCTGAATGCGCGAATATATAAGGCATAATCGCGTTGACACACCGGTTCTTGTCAGACTACCGAAGTTAAGCAATGTTGGGCCTGGTTAGTACCAGGTGGGTGACCATTTGGGAATTCTAGGCATTTGGTTCCAGTCGTCCTGTACTTTACTTGCCACTGCTATTTAACAATGTCGACTCAGGAGAGGTGGGGTAGGAGATTTCGCACCTCCTGCCACAAAAATTTCACGCGCAGGCATCCATTCGTGGGTATCCATAGTCTGTCAAAGACTAGAGCCTTTATATTGTACAGAAATGTATGTAATCATTTTTGTGTGAAGTTTTGCGGTGAACTTTGAAGGATAGTATATTATTGGATTTTATAATAGGTATGCCTAGAAAAGGTAATGATTAATTGTTCACTGTTCCACAAGTGAACTTTATGGAGGGTTCGACTGAATTTAATTTGTTTTTAATGTTATTTATATGCGTGTTTTCAGGAGGAAAAATTAAAATGACGTCAATATATCTAAAGTATACTATGTTTGGATGTAGTCTAAATTTGAAACGGCAAGATCCTAGGAATTCTAAAAAAAAAGGCAGACTAATAGTTACTTATATGAAGACCGAAATTTTGCAAGTCATGCTGATGATTTTTATAAAGGTGTTTGGAGGAAACGGTAAGTTAGTGTTTGATTTTTTAGGTGTGTATGAAGTACACACACACACACACACACACACACACACATATATATATATATATATACACATACATATATATATATATAAATTGTGTCAATTGCTTTATTGCAGATTAGTACAATATTAATATGCGTCACAACAAAATGAAAATTATATCATCAAACGACTGCTTTAAGTTTAGTTATTTCCAAAATAAATTATTCAAATTCGTGCCATATTCACGAAGTTATGACATTTTATTCTTTATAAGGGAATTTCCACTGTCCATCGCTTTATTGCTAGTCTCTTAAAATGTTGTCTTATTTTGCGAACTTTACTTTTTATTATATTTTTCTATCAAAGAATAATAAACAAAAGCTTATCCTTGGTATAAGCCTCAAATAAATGAATTAGTTATCAATACGGCCACCATTTTTTTTAATAACTTTAAAACAACCTTTTTCCCCCGAGGAAGTCAATTCTTTGATCTTAAAAGGAGTTATGGCCCTAGCAACATCAACTATGTTCCTCCACAAGGCATCCTTTGAAGTAAATTATTCTCCTCTCTCATAAACTCCTCTTTTTAATATTGACCAGATATATTCAATGGAGAACACGGTGGTCAGTTCATGAGAGTTTCACCAAAGAATCCCCAACGAATAGATTCAAGGACAGATGCAGTCGCCCCAAGCAGAATGTGATGGTACATTATCATGTATAAAAATCATCTGAAAGCGACGTGACAATGGTAGGTCATCTAGTCATGTCGACAAATGATTATCCAAAAAGGCTGTGCACGCATTGCTGGTAAGCTTTACACCCTCTCGCACTCGGCATGGTCCAACCAACGTATCTCCAATGATTTCCGCCCAAAACATGATGTCCCCACGTCTTTATGGGCAATGAACTCTGTAACGGTCAGAGTCCCGTTCGGGTTTCAAACTTTGGTCCATGCCTGGATCTTGGGGCGATTCCTGCTTTTTCAAAAACGGAAGCACTGGTGTTTTTGTATTTCGGTTGACTTCCCTACGAATTTTCCGAATATCACGATCTGAAAGGTTTCTTCTGGTGCCCTTATTTTTCTGGATTTCGTATTCGGGTTATTCAAGAATGAGGCTAAGACTCTTGGATCCCTTTCCAACTTCGTGACTAAATATTTTGATGGACAATCCTTCTGCCAGTCCAGCAACTATCCTTTGCTTTTCGATAACCTTTAATCGCCTGATTTTTTGGCATTTTAAGAGATCCGCAACAAAGCGATGGACAGTATAATTTCCTTGATAATAAATTAAATGTCATAACTTTGTGAATCAGTGAGAATACCTAACCTCTAAATCCTCTGTTTATACTTTCCATTATTATTTTAATAGGCCATTTTGCGTACTTGTATGTATTCATACTGAGTTACGCATTAGTTTAATTGCTTTTTTTTTAATTCAGACAGTACCTGCATGTTATCGCCCCCAACCATCAATACTCGCTAGTGAAAGCTAGTTTATTTCATTTCGGCCACGGCCGCCAGTATCTGCATTTGTTCAGGGACGGCAATGGCCACCAGCAAGAATCGGAGTTTACTTTTTCGCTTTAGTTGCAGTTTACTTTGCATGCTTCAACTGGGCAACGCCGGTTAACGGATTCTGCTAGTTTATTATATTTTGTTTGAAAGTGGTAAATACACATGTAAAAACGTTATTACGTATTTAAGTATCACGTCGCAATTCGTATTAATTCGAAAAATTACGGAAAATGATCCACTCGAAAAATAATTACAAGAAAAGACCAAACGTATTCAAGTGAAAACATTACGTACTTTCGTACTGAAAACAAAAGAAGTTATTTTTCTATTTATATGGATTCTGTGTTTTAACTTATTTTAAAGTGTTTTTCTTAAAAATAAAAGTAGTGTACAACACATTACTGATACCAAAGGCAAGATAAGTAAATCTTAAATAAAAAAAATAATAAGGGCCTTTACATTTTAACCATATGAATTATTATTTTAATCTCGCCCATAACGGGGAAAAAAGGTCGACCAAGAAAAAAATTACGTAAAAGCATCGAGTAATTTTACTTTTTAAATATTAAAATACTTGTGTAGAATTCTACTCGTACAAAAACAACTAACAAAACTTTTACCACGAGGGAAAGAAAAAGTCAAACGACAAAAATCTCGTAAAATCATTAGTAGTTTTATTTTTAAATATGAAATAAGGTACTTAAAATAATTTTAGTAGTGCAGTGGAGACTTCATTAATATTTTTTGGTGGTTTTAGTAGAGCTCTTAATGCCTCCTAAGTTTATTTCCCACTGATCACTTAAAAAATAATTTCTCGAATCGGGGAATAATAAAAACTTTATTTAAGATTAACTTATTTTGCAATTGGTAATAGGAATATGTTGTGGTGTTCTGAAGGCATCCTTCATAGAGCTCTGGAGGTCCACTTTTATATATATACTAGCAAAAGTACCCGTCGTTGACTGGGTTCAAAAATAACATACAGAAAATGGACTCTGATTTATGAAAGTATGATAGGTTATGAAAAGGAAGGGTTGTAAATTTGAGTTGAATTTGGGGGTATCAAAACCAAAGCAAAATATGATGAAAGTAAAAATAAAATAGATAAACCTCATAATTTATTATACCATACCTGTTCACACTGAAACACTTATCACAATATTCTGTGAATCTATATTTAAAAAAACCTTGTTAAACTTTGTGACATATTTCCATTCTATAGAGGTCAGGTGCGAACGAACACCCCATAATTTTATCATACCATATTTCTTCAAACAGAAACATAATTATCAAAGTATACTTACACAGATAGATATGAAAAGTCTTTATTAAAATTTGTGCCTATTTCCATTCTATGGAGGCCAGGCGCGAACTCAGACCCCACAATTTTATTATACCATCCCTATTTAAGTTGAAACATACTTATCAAAGTATTATTATGTACATCTATATCAGAAACACTTGTAAACGTTTTTTTTTTAATTTTTAATTTTTTTTTTTCCATACTTTGTGGACCTGACGCGAACACAGACCCCACAATTTTAATAAACCACCATTCTACCAGATCAAACATACCCATTCCTGTGTCTCGATACATCTTCTATCCTTATATGTGATCAGTTTTCTATAATAGTCAATCATATAGGAGCCTATTCGTGACCAGACACACACACACATGCACACACACATACACACACACTCAGCTTTATATTATATATATACATATATATGTATATATATGTATATATATATATATATATATATATCAGTGCTTGGTTAAGAAATAATTTTTCTTCTAGTGGGGGTAAGAAACGTAGTTTTAGTAGTTTTTTGGGAGCCTTCTTCATTTTATTTAGTGCTTTCAGTAGCGCTCTGGGGGTCTCTAGAGTTTTAATTTGTATTACTCAATTAAAAACGTAATTTCTCTTATATGGTGGTGATGAAGTTGTTCTAATAGTGCTCTGGAGACATCCTTAATTTTATTTAGTGTTTTCACTAGTTCTCTAACTTTATTTTCACTGCTCGCTCATGAAACTGTTTTCGCTTTATTCATTATATTTTTCTTGAAAGTGATAGATTAATTTTGTTTTAAAACTCATGACTTTCAGGATAATGAGAGATAAATAAATAAGTTTTAAAAGAAATATATTAAACACACTTTCCAATACTGATTTGTTATTTGTGGACTCGATTAATAATATTAAACAAACCCTGGAGAAATAGATTAATCATGATACAGTAGAATACTCAGTAAATAGTATATGCTACATAAAGTATTGCTCAATTTCTTAGCTGTAATAAGCGCCTTTAAGCGCGCGCACACACACACACATATGCACACACATATATCTATCTATATATATATATATATACATATATATATATATATATATATATATATATATATATATATCAAACGGTATTAATCACTCCCTCCATTCTCTTCTCGCCCTATATTACCTCTACTTTTGTTTCTTGTTTCTGTTTTTTTCTTTTTGTTTTTGTTTTTTTGTTTTGTTTTTTTTTGTTTTTGTTTTGTTTTTTTTTTTGCTTTTTTTCACACTGACCAAATCATCTCTTGCGTTTGTGTTTCTCACGGACACAACACGCTTGTTTGCCGGTCGCCCAGGGCGCCACCGAGCCATAGCAACCAATTTTAATCCCAAAAGGAACCAAGTGTTGACCGAAAGAATGAATCCTTTCAGTGAAACAACTTTTTCCTACACGGATTACGAGGAACCGTTTAACGCTAACACGGTTCTCCTGGGCTCGATTGTGTCAACCCCTAATCGACAGACGACGAAACCTAATCCGGCAGAAATCTTAGACTAACAAGCCATCTCACCCACTCAAGTGCTAGCAGTTTAACTCAATTAGATTGATGTTCAATCCTAATATTTACAGCAAGTAAAATGATGGATCATCTGAAGATTAACAACAATATCAAAAAACGCCAAAAACAAATAATGATACGTCCATCCAATCTATAACAAATAAAGATCCGTTCTAAAGATACGTCCATCCAATCTATTGTTTAATACGACAAATTATCTATTATTCGGATTATTTTTATCTTTAGTGTTATTTTCACAACGTTTCGATCGATGTAACCTCCAACTTTCGTCAAGTGTATCTTTCTGAACTCGGAAATTTTTCTGTCGAGCTCAGAAATATGAACAGAATCTCGAACGGAATCGTCTGTTTAATACACAGGATTATCATGCTCTCGTTTCGTCAGCTATGATCAGGTAGAAAATCTAAATGATTCGGAATTGTATTTTGAGTGATGCATGCACTCAGGATAAAACCTTCAACCTCCAGAAGAGTGTAACTTACAACTGAATTTTACTTAGTATTTTATCCACTACGCCACAGATCCTCTTGACCTACAAACTGTGGTTAAAAAATGGACACGTGATGAAACGGATAAATGTGTTAAGTAAAAATTTATTCTGGGTGACAGACTTTCGGAAGTTGAAGCAGAATTTTATGATTAAGATATAGTTTTCTTATTTAAAACGTTTGAATGTCATTGGGAATATCTACCCATTACCATCAAATAAACGTGGATATTTTTAACATGTGTCCATTTAATCTGTGCGTTTAGCAATAAAAATGCGGTACTTTTGTAGTATAAGGACCCTGCTAACGTCTAAATTTTCTGGACAGTTTCTGGAAAACATCGGAAGGTGCCGAAACATTGAGCACTTTTACCCTAATACTAATAAATAAACATAAAGCAAATACTTGTTGGCTATCATTGGTTTATTAATTATAAAAATCTAAATATTTATTTACATTGTAACCGAAAAAAATATACAAAAAATCATGAAAAATTGATGAATAGAATAAAACGTATAAAAAGCAAAAACAATGTATAAAAACCAAAAACAATGTATAAAAAAAACAAAAGAAATGTATAAAAAACAAAAGAAACGTATAAAAAACAAAAGAAACGTATAAAAAACAAAAGAAACGTATAAAAAGCAAAAACAATGTATAAAAAACAAAAGAAATGTATAAAAAACAAAAGAAATGTATAAAAAACCAAAAACAATGTATAAAAACCAAAAACAATGTATAAAAAACAAAAGAAATGTATAAAAAACAAAAGAAATGTATAAAAACAAAAGAAATGTATAAAAAACAAAAACAATGTATAAAAACAAAATAAATGTATAAAAAGCAAAAGAAATGTATAAAAACAAAAACAATGTATAAAAGACAAAAGAAATATATAAAAAACAAAAGAAATGTATAAAAAACAAAAGAAACGTATAAAAAACAAAAGAAATGTATAAAAAGCGAAAACAATGTATAAAAAACAAAAGAAATGTATAAAAAACAAAAGAAATGTATAAAAACAAAAAATGTATAAAAAACAAAAGAAACGTATAAAAGACAAAAGAAACGTATAAAAAGCAAATACAATGTATAAAAAACAAAAGAAATGTATAAAAAAGAAAAAGAAACGTATAAAAAACAAAAGAAATGTATAAAAAACAAAAGAAATGTATAAAAAACAAAAACAATGTATAAAAAACAAAAGAAATGTATAAACAACAAAAGAAACGTATAAAAAACAAAAGAAATATATAAAAAGCGAAAACAATGTATAAAAAACAAAAGAAATTTATATAAAAAAAAAGAAATGTATAAAATACAAAAGATATGTATAACAAACAAAAGAAATGTATAAAAAACAAAAGAAACGTATAAAAAACAAAAGAAATGTATAAAAAGCGAAAACAATGTATAAAAAACAAAAGAAATGTATATAAAAAAGAAATATATAAAAAACAAAAGGAATGTTAAAAAAAACAAAAGAAACGTATAAAAAACAAAAGAAACGTATAAAAAGCAAAAACAATGTATAAAAAACAAAAGAAATGTATAAAAAACAAAAGAAATGTATAAAAAACCAAAAACAATGTATAAAAAGCAAAAACAATGTATAAAAAACAAAAGAAATGTATAAAAAACAAAAGAAATGTATAAAAACAAAAGAAATGTATAAAAAACAAAAACAATGTATAAAAACAAAATAAATGTATAAAAAGCAAAAGAAATGTATAAAAACAAAAACAATGTATAAAAGACAAAAGAAATATATAAAAAACAAAAGAAATGTATAAAAAACAAAAGAAACGTATAAAAAACAAAAGAAATGTATAAAAAGCAAAAACAATGTATAAAAAACAAAAGAAATGTATAAAAAACAAAAGAAATGTATAAAAACAAAAAATGTATAAAAAACAAAAGAAACGTATAAAAGACAAAAGAAACGTATAAAAAGCAAATACAATGTATAAAAAACAAAAGAAATGTATAAAAAAGAAAAAGAAACGTATAAAAAACAAAAGAAATGTATAAAAAACAAAAGAAATGTATAAAAAACAAAAACAATGTATAAAAAACAAAAGAAATGTATAAAAAACAAAAGAAACGTATAAAAAACAAAAGAAATATATAAAAAGCGAAAACAATGTATAAAAAACAAAAGAAATTTATATAAAAAAAAAGAAATGTATAAAAAACAAAAGATATGTATAAAAAACAAAAGAAATGTATAAAAAACAAAAGAATCGTATAAAAAACAAAAGAAATATATAAAAAGCGAAAACAATGTATAAAAAACAAAAGAAATGTATATAAAAAAAAGAAATGTATAAAAAACAAAAGGAATGTTAAAAATAACAAAAGAAATGTATAAAAAACAAAAGAAATGTATAAAAAGCAAAAACAATGTATAAAAAACAAAAGAAACGTATAAAAAGCAAAAACAATGTATAAAAAACAAAAGAAATGTATAAAAACAAAAGAAATGTATAAAAAACAAAAGAAATGTATAAAAAACAAAAACAATGTATAAAAAAACAAAAGAAATGTATAAAAAACAGAAACAATTTATAAAAACAAAAAACAATGTATAAAAAACAAAAGAAATGTATAAAAAACAAAAGAAATGTATAAAAAACAAAAGAAATGTATAAAAAGCAAAAACAATGTATAAAAAGCAAAAGAAATGTATAAAAAACAAAAGAAATGTATAAAAACAAAAGAAATGTATAAAAAACAAAAGAAACGTATAAAAAACAAAAGAAATGTATAAAAAACAAAAGAAATGTATAAAAACAAAAGGAATATATAAAAAACAAAAGAAATGTATAAAAACCAAAAACAATGTATAAAAAACAAAAGAAATGTATAAAAAACAAAAGAAATGTATAAAAACAAAAAATGTATGAAAAACAAAAGAAATGCATAAAAAACAAAAGAAACGTATAAAAAGCAAAAACAATGTATAAAAACAAAAGAAATTTATAAAAAGCAAAAACAATGTATAAAAAACAAAAGAAATGTATAAAAAACAAAAATAATGTATAAAAAGCAAAAACAATGTATAAAAACAAACGAAATGTATAAAAAACACAAACAATGTATAAAAAACAAAAGAAATGTATAAAAAACAAAAACAATGTATAAAAAACAAAGGAAATGTATAAAAAACAAAAGAAATGTATAAAAAACAAAAACAATGTATAAAAAACAAAAGATATGTATAAAAAAAAAGAAATGTATAAAAACAAAAACAATGTATAAAAAACAAAAGAAATGTATAAAAAACAAAAGAAATGCATAAAAAGCAAAAACAATGTATAAAAAACAAAAGAAATGTATAAAAAACAAAAGAAATGTATAAAAAACAAAAGAAATGTATAAAAAGCAAAAACAATGTATAAACGACAAAAGAAATATATAAAAAACAAAGGTAATGTATAAAAAACAAAAGAAACGTATAAAAAACAAAAGAAATGTATAAAAAGCAAAACCAATGTATAAAAAACAAAAGAAATGTATAAAAAACAAAAGAAATGTATAAAAACAAAAAAATGTATAAAAAACAAAAGAAATGTATAAAAAACAAAAGAAACGTATAAAAAGCAAAAACAATGTATAAAAACAAAAGAAATGTATAAAAACAAAAGAAATGTATAAAAAACGAAAGAAATGTATAAAAAAATAAAAGAAACGTATAAAAAGCAAAAACAATGTATAAAAAACAAAAGAAATGTATAAAAAGCAAAAATAATGTATAAAACGCAAAAACAATGTATAAAAACAAAAGAAATGTATAAAAAACAAAAACAATGTATAAAAAACAAAAGAAATGCATAAAAGACAAAAACAATGTATAAAAAACAAAAGAAATGTATGAAAAGCAAAAACAATGTATAAAAAGCAAAAGAAATGTATAAAAAGCAAAAATAATGTATAAAAAGCAAAAACAATGCATAAAAAACAAAAGAAATGCATAAAAAACAAAAGAAATGTATAAAAAACAAAATAAATTTATAAAAAGCAAAAACAATGTATAAAAAACAAAATAAATGGTTGGTATCAGTTGCTTGTTATCCAAAAAAGATTTATTCATGAAACTTACAATTAATGATTTTTATTTGATTTTTTAGTTTCTAAAAGTTTCCTAAAATTTTCATTTAGATTTTTTTCATTTTTCAATTCATTTTTCATTTAATTAATTAAAAATTGGCCAGCGGTTGCCCCAAATAATCATGTAACTTTCGTTCGGCACTTTCCGGTGTTTTCCGTAAACCACTCAAACAATTCTTACAATAGCATAATTTTTATATTGCATAAGTATCGAAAACTTGAATATGTAGTAGACAATGTCCTCAAGTGTCTAAGTTAACTTCGCATGAGGTTACTTCCAACTACAAATAAACTAAATATTCTAAATAAGTATTACAAATAAGATCGTCTCGTTATGGCCACTCCATACTGGCTTATATGAGGAATGGTTATCAAAATGATATTGCCAATAATAACAGAAGTAACTTGGATACTCCATCAGACTAGAGAAATTCTTGTCTATGAATATGGTAAGATCAAGAAATCACAAGAAATATATTCTATAACGTAGTTAACTAGTCAGTTAGTGAGAGGGAAATTAATGTTCCTAATTTCTTAGGGAATTCGACGTTTCAGACATAAAAGAGAATTATAATGGACTAGCGAGGGGTACCCGGCGTTGCCCGGGTGTTTGGAGGTGTGTGTGGTGTGAAATAAAAAAGAAACCGGGGGTAGGATCGAACCCGAAGCCCTGAGGCGAAGTTTGAAAATAAAATTGGCCAGCCAGAATGAGTTACTGAACCAAATTGACAGGTGCGCGCCCGGAAGTCGTCGAACGTTACGACGACGACGACGACGTCAATGACCAGGTTTGTTTGTTATAAGCGAAGTAAAAAAAGAAAACAACGTTTTAATTAAGCGGGGGGTAATCAAAACATCGAAAAAAACACAAAAAAAATAACGTAAGGCAAACGAACGATGAAAACAGAAAAACGAACACGTGCAAAATGGCTTAAGTAAGCCTGTTTCGATATTAAAATTTAAAAAATCGGTGGGTACCCGGGTGTTTTGGGGGGTGTGGTCGGGGCTGGATAAGCGAAGTAAAAAAAAAACAGAAAAGCGAACGTTACGTGAAAAATGGCTTAAATAACAAATAACACTGGTTCAATAATTAAATTTCAAAAATCAAAAAAAAAGACATCTCACACCACGATTCGAACCCAAAAGGATTAGATAATGAACCAACGAACTAATCAGCTGACCTAACGCGACGTACATGAAATTTGTTTAGTTTTTCAACTATTTAAAGTAAATCAGGTCATGATGTCATCTGACGCATGCGTAGAACCGATCGAGAGGGTCGTTTTTATTGACCCCCCCCCCTGTTGAAAATTGTCGATTTCGGAGTGAAAAAAATTAACGTTTTTGACCAATTTTTCGATATTTTTTAGCGAAGGATGGAGCTTTAATAGGATACCGAGTTTGTGATTTTTTGTCGTGTCTGTCAAAAGTTTTTAGCAGACACACAAAGATACACATAAACATACATACATACATATATACATACATTTTCGATTTTATATATAGAGATTATTTAAATATTTTATGTATCGCTTTGTTAGCCCTACGAATTTTAAGAATTTCGACATTTTCGAGTTTATTAATTGAACAATTTTCATTTGTCAAATAAAGAATGAAAAACAAAACAGAAACAGGTGAATATACTGGAAAAGGATTTGCGAATATCATGCTTCTCTCAATAATAAGAATCTTAACCTATCACAGTAGCGTTAACGTTTAAAGATGTTTTGGGGGGAGGGAGGTTCGCCGCTGAAACAATACCGTAATGATCGGTAATGGTCGAAATGTCTGTTTATTTATGAAGACTGCTTAACAGAAACTTGTTTACATTAAACTTTAAAACGATCATGTTATAGTCAGCTGGTAAGTAGCCCCGCAGTATTGTGCTCCACAAACGGGTAAGTCTAGGAAATAAACTTCTCTCATATAATTTACGTTTAGTTTTAGGCATGGATATATAATAATGAAAATTGTTGTTAGTTGTTGTATCTAAATGAGTGCTTGATGTGAATGATCGAGGGGGGGGGACACTAGATATAAGCTCAGTTGAGAACTCGCCAGTAAAATATCGATAGAGAAGAGATGGACTCGCAACGTTTCTTTTGTGCAAAAGAGAAAGTGGGTTGAAGAAGAGAGCTTTGCCCACTAGATTTCGAAGCTGGTTTTGAATTTTGTAAAACCAAATAAGGACACTCTTTGCAGCTCCTCACCAGATGTTAAAAGGGTACTTCATCTTAGAATGTATTTGCCTCTCTAGAGGTAGAGGATTGCGTCAAATTTTGGGGTTGGATAAAAAAAAATCTAAGTGTATTTGCGGAATTTATCTCACGCGTGAAAAAATGTTATGTCAACAAGAGGACACGCTTCAAGCCGCTTGAAGTTGTTCGCTTTTTTTACCGATATCGACTGTGCTAGTGCTGTGGTACCTACCCCAGTTTCCTGATGGATAGAGCTACTATCAACACGATGATTGTTGGTTCGATGGGTGCTGGTCTAGTCACACTGAAGAGCTGTGTGTAGTGCCCGTAGGTATTTAATAATTATTATGGTAAATAATCATGTGAGCCCCTTTAAGAAACTTGTTTCTTATCGTTGAGCATTTTCAGTTGTAATAAAGTCGATCAAATTAGCTCATACGCGCAGATCGTCATATAATGATCTGGCTGACGTTAAAAGCATTTAATAAGAATAAATGTTTAATTTCAACGGTAGCCGAATGGTTCGGGTCCTTGCTAATAAAGCCAGACATGCCTTCTGTTGTCGAGGTTCGAATCTCTCAACTGATTCCCGAAAGGATGAAACACTAGTGTCTGTAGGTATTTTATAATAAATTATATATATATATATATACATATATATATATATATATATATATATATTGGAGTTGATTTCCTTACAACTAATATGTTATTTCTTATTCTGTATAAGATTTATTTTAAAAATGCATACAAATAAAATTAAAACCTTAATGGCTTCATCACATCCCGGGCAATGCTGGCTAAACTATCGCCCGTTATATCTTTATCTTGGTCTTTTTTATTATCTATGAGCGGCTATTTATCAATCTGCGGTTGCCAGTGCACACGTACATCAGCTATCATGACATGAAGACTCAAGGGCGCCCAGATTCGAAGACACCTTTGCAAAAATCGAAACGGCCTAAATCCAATCAACGGAACCGACCAACTAAACAAACAATCGAGTCTTTGGCGCGAAGGGAAAGAAAGACAGTTTCAGATGATTATTATATTATGCCCCTTTACCACTAACACCACCCGTTTTCTCCATGTGTACGGCCCGCCGGCAAGGGCTCCCAAACATAGTTGTACCCCTAACGCCCACCCAATCCGTCGGGTCCGTAAATAAAATCCCGGAAGATGAAGAATAAAAGACCGACCTTCTCAACGAAAATCACATTTTTCTTTCAACCTTTTGAGGCTTTACGCGATCTTTGATCTCTCTCTCTCTCTCTCTCTCTCTCTCTCTCTCTCTCTCTCTCTCTCTCTCTCTCTCTCTCTCTCCGTTGTTCATTTATCGCCTTGTCCTCCGCCGCCGGCCTGTGTCCCGTTCAGCATTGGCCCCTGTTGATGTTTTGACAACATTTGGGTCAAAAGTCGCCACAGCTTGCCTGTAAATTGCCACCAACTCGAGCTCACGCATTTAGACTTTGTGCGATTTTTTCTTCTTTGTTTTTTATTGTCTTTCTTCTTTTTCACCTTTTCTTGAAGAATGAGAAAAAGCGACCTTAAAATAAACGAAAAAAGTAGTAGTGGTAGTAGTAGTAGAGAATAAGAAGAAGAAGAAGAAGAAGAAGAAGAAGAAGAAGAAGAAGAACAACAACAACAACAACAACAACTTAAAGAAGGAACAACAAAAAGCAGTTCGTATTATTTGGGTTATTCGAAATATTATTCTCATCTTAAGTGTTATTCAAACAACGTTTCGGTCGATGTAACCTCCGACCTTATTCAGGTCTGCAAGGACCCGTAATGTAGTGGATAAAGTACTTAGTGATATTCAGTTGTCGGTTATACTCCTCTGGAGGTTGAAAGTTCAATCCACAGTGCGGGCGACACTAAAAATAAATTACAAATTACTTAGGACTTCTACCCAGTCATGGTTAACGGAACGAGAACATGCTACCCCCGTGAACCAAACAAAGGATTCCGTTTAAAATTCCGTGCAGATTCCCGAGTTCGACAGAATGGATTTCAGAATTCAATAAGATACACTTGAAGAATGTCGGAATTACATCAATCGAAATGTGAAGATAACACTCAAGATGAGAACAGTTGTCCCAAGAATCCAAATAATCAATCCCCATCTCAAAAATTCAGAAACATAAACAAATTAGTTATTCTTTTCACGGCATATCAACCCTTTATTATGTAATTCTAAAACACACAAGTCATTGCATATTATTAATTAAATAATGGTGTTCAGCTTTAAACAGGTAATACCGCAATAGTAATCAATTTGTTGTATCTTAACGATGATAAAAATAATTCCATTGGTTAGATATTCATTTTAGAAAGTGTTGAACGACTTCATAATAACCAGTCTCCTTTCGAATATTGTCCACTGAAATTACTTGTTTCTATTTGTGTTTAAAGAAAGAAATGAAACGCACTGCTTTGTACGGAGATTGAACTCGCAGTCTTCAGATTATCAAAGTGTTGTGTTTAATACATCGCCATCTTCCCATCATTATGACAATTGAAAACATTCTGCCTATAAGTACAAAAGAAATTCAGTTGTGGATATGTGTTTGTTTACATAATTTATGTCATGCCTCGGGCCATGACAACAGCATATTCTTTTAATTTCGAGTATATATCCGACACAGACACAATTCACCGAGAATCACATCACTCTACATAAAAACATAAAATATATCAATGGATCAATGGACTGAGAATCAAAACAAGGAACAGAATATGCTGTTGTCATAACCCTAGTCATAATTCATTCCTAAATTAATTAACAGATCATTATGAGTGTTGCAATACAACTTGCTAAGCGTAAGAGGTCGTAATGTGTGCTATGTTTAGCTTAATTTACTTTTATGCAAAAAGGCTAAAAGGAGAGTGAAACGCCTTCGTAAAAATCCAAATAACTCTGATTTTTGTCAAAATTTATCATTTGGTATTAGACATTAATTAATAAATATTCACCGAGTTTCAGTTTTTTTATGCATATTTTAAAAAATCTCTGGTGGTGGAGATAATCTGGGCACACGATCTTATTCGAAAATTTAAATATTTCAGATTTGCATTTAATTTAATCCATAGTCATTAAATATCGATTAAGTAAGATTCTCTGAATTTCAATTTCTTCATAGATTACTTAAGCCTTGAATTTTTAGACATTTTAGAAATAAATCAATATTTGAATGAGGCTTCTAGACATAAGCCTTAGTAACATTAAATGTTTATTTTAATCTTCGTAAGGGGCATAAAAGTGGTGCAAAACTTTTCTCTTCGTGGAATTAATTCTACCTGTTCTTGTGTGGGTAGTCTTCTAGTTTGTTGAAAAGATCTAGATGAAAAAATATAGAGCACTATTTTATGTAAAAATACGTTTCCTTCCTGACTAGGACACGATTCGAAATACATGACTGAAGAATACATTTTTAGAAGTAAATTATTTAACCATCTAATCTATATACTATTTAAAAAGTCTATATGCTATTTAAAAAGTTATAGTTTGGGGGGGGGGAATTGTCTGTTGGCCCGCAACTAGAAACAGGTGATTAGTTAACAAAAAGAATAGGCAGAGTACACATTGTTAGCGCAGTAAATTTTACGATGTCAATATCCAAATTCGAATCATATGAATTTAAATTTAATTATATATATTTAATCATAAATTTATATTATTCATCCATTTAATGAAATTAACATAATTAGTATAAAAAATATTTCATAAATACTTAATGACTCAATATTAATAAAAGAACAACGTTCGTCTAAAATTCGAGTCGCCTGGCCCTCCACTTTGCATCCCTGTCAATTATTTTGAATTCATTCCACAAAGGGAAATGTGTTCATTTTCTTCCCATGTGTGATCAGCTGGTCCCGACTTTTCAACCTCTCCCCGTGTCACGGCTTTACAGTGTTCTTCTAGCCTTACCTTTAGGGGGAACTCGTATCACCTTTGTATAGTTTTCTGCATTTGCCTGAAATCTCATATACACAGTTTTTTGTCATCAGACTTTCGGTCGGGGGCTTCACTCAGTAATTCGAACGAAACCCTTTATTGAACTCAAGGGGTAGCTTGCTTTCGTTTAGAAGTCTTAAGTAACTTGCCTTTGTGTTTTGAGTGTTATCTGTTGTAATGATTGAACCTTCATCCTTCAAAAATCCTCGAGGAGCCGTGACGTAGTGGATAACGTAATTGGTATAATTCAGTTGTAAGTTACACTTTTCCGGGGGTTGAAGATTCGAGCCTCAGTGTACGTGACACTCAAAAAATATAATTTTAAATTAATTAAGACTTCTACCCAGTGATGGATGATGGATCGAGCGTATGCTACTTCCATCGATAATATAAACAGTTTCGTATTAAATTCCATGCAGCTTCCAGGGTTCAACAGAAAGATTCTAGAGCTTCTCCAGGTGTATCTTGTCGAGATACACCTGGAGAAGGCATTTTTTTACTTTTAAACACAACAGCGATGGCCGTTACTGCCACAACTATAGAGAGACATTACTGTCTATTGAGTATCCAAAGACTTACGTTTTAGAGGGATAAGGTGCTGTTTCTGTCAGCGAAAAGGACTAAATAAAATGTGAGGATTGAAAATCCACGCACTTACGTTATACTACAGAAGTAGAAAGTGAGGCTAAATAAAAAGAGGAAAAGGAAAGTGAAAAAGAAAGATAAGAACAAATAAAAACCAGAAAACAAAAAAAAAAAACGAAAGAGAGAATAAAGAATTAAGAAAAAAGACGAAAATAAGAAGGACGAAGAGAAGAAAAAGACAGGAAGGGAAAATAAATTTAAAAAAGAACAAAATGAAGTAAGAAATGAATGAAGGGTGAACGCAATGAAGAAAGTAAGGAGGTAATAAAAGAAAATGAAGAATAATGAACGCAAATGAGAAAGATGAAAAGAAAAAAAATGATAAAAAGAAAACAAATGAATCGAAGGAAGTGACATGTTCAAAAGGAAGGAAGGAAAACAAGAAGAAAAGAAAAAGTGAAGGAAAACAAAAGGAAGCAAAAGATTGAATAAGTAATAGAAAAAAAGCGAGAAAGAAGAAAATGAAAATAAACAACAAACGAGAGGAGAGGAAATCTAAATAACAATAAACGAGAAGAGAAAAGAAAGAACGGAAGAAAAAAGTTTTTAAAAAAAGGAAAGAGAGGAATCGTTCGATGAAGTTATAGAGAGAGAGGGAGAAGAAAGAGAGTGAGAAAAACGAGAGAAGTGGATAAAAGTGTCGAGTGTTTAAAAGTATTTCAAATAAAATCAATTAAACGTTTTGTTTTTTATTTTTATTTTACGTTTTGCAATATTGATTGATTGATCTATCGTGCGGAAGTGTGAAAGGGCAAGTCACGCTGTTTAACGTGCGGGTCTCGTTTGATTCGTTGGTGAAACGAGATTTGAGATTCGGAATGTACTGCTGCTGCTGCTGCTGCTTCTGCCGCTGCTGCTGATGATGATGATGATGATGGGGGGGGCAAGGAAGCGGTTGTCGAAGTCAAGGATAAAAATATGTATATAAAAGCAATGAAAGCAAAATGAAACGGCATAGCCATAAGTCAAGTGCGTCGTTGAAAGAGCAAGAGATGGGCGAATCGAAAATACGGAGAGGGCACGGTTGGTGCTGGGCGAGGAAAAGAAACAAAATGGCTGTCGTATGGAGGATGGATGGGGGGTAGAGAAATTGGGAATAACTATGTTTTGAAAAGAGGATTGAGTAGACGAAAAAAAGGACATGATAGAACAGAGAGAGGGGGAGAACAATAAGTTCTGGAAAATAAAGAGAGGAAAAGAAATAAAAAGTGTAAAGGCATTATGAATGATTATAAATAAAAGAAATAAATAAAATGAAAAAAAGAAAGAAGGAATATGGAAAGGAAAAAGAAGGAGAAAGAGAAGAAATTAACAGTTGATAGAAGAACAGAAATAAATAAGAATGGTGGCGTAAAAGAATAGGAATTCGAACTTGGGAATCTACACGGAAATTTCGAACGGAATCCTTTATTTAATCTACGAGAGGACATGTTCCTATCTCGTCAGTCATGGCTGGGTAGAGGAAGTCCTAAGTAATTCGGAATTATATTTTTAAGGGTCATCCGCACTGAGATCTGAACCATCGACCTCCAGAGAAATGTGACTTACATCAGTGTACTAAGTATTTTATCCAGTACAGGTTCCTGTGAACAATAACTAGTATGCATTTTGGGAGCCTTAAATCTTTTATATCTTACACCTGAAGAAGGTCGGGGGTTACATCGGCCGAAATGTTGTGCGAATAGCACTCAAGGTGAGGGTTGCCCGATTAATCTAAATAATACCAATTCTGTGTTTTTATTCAACGTGAATGCTTTTTTTTTTTTACATCTTTTTCATTTACTTTAGTTTCTTCTTTATTTTCAAAATTTAATTCTTATTGTCGTTAAAAAAATGTTTCATTCTTTAAAATGTATATTTATTTTCGTTCCATTATCTTCTTTTTTTCCATCCCATTTCGCCTTTTTTCTTTTTCTTTCCATCCCATTTCGCCTTCGTTTTCAATCAATATCCAGGCGACACAAATATTATGGCAACACTTTGAAGAGTATCGATGATCTTCATTTTTCTTATTCTCTCTCTCTCTCTCTCTCTCTCTTTCTCTCTCTCTCTCTCTCTCTCTCTCTCTCTCTCTCTACTTGAACCACTTGATGCGATGAGGGGAAAAGTGACTTCTCTTTTTTTTTCAAATCCAAATACTACGAATTATCAATTTTTCAAAATATATTCAAAAGCAAAAAACAAAGAATCCGTATAAAAAGTGCGGATAAAAATGGTAATCTATTTGGAAGTTTGGAGATTTAATATGAAATGGAATTATTAATATCAATTTGAAAAGTTGAATGAAATTGAAGTTTTAGATTGAATGAAAGTTGAAATTGGATTACAAACCAATGAAAAATAGAATTTGACGAAAAAGAAAGAATTAAACAGATTAAAAGTTGAACTGTAATAAGACTTCAGATTTATTGAAGAAAATTATAATTTCATTTTTTATTGAAGAAAATAAAATATGGAATTTAATTTTAACAAACGAAATTAAATTGAATTAAATGAGTAATTAATTAAATATAAGTTTTTATATTAAATGACATTTTAGTATTTAAATTCAATGAAAGCAAATAAAAAATTGGATTAAATTAAAATTAATACAAGTGGAAGTGGATAAAATCTATTATATAAAGAGGAGATGTATATGTGTACGTCCAGCTAGAAATCAAAAACTACAAAACAAACATCAACAAAACAAAGTTGGTATTTTTTGATCGGCATTGTCCTGGATTAATAATATTAAAGTTTGAAATTACTATATCTATTTGGTTTGGGGGGGGTTAACTGGGCCAGCTTCTATTTTTCAGTCATTTCCAATGTTATTTATGATATAATGAGTATGCTAATAAAATTCAGTTGTTATTGGTTCCAATAGAATGGAATGGGTTGGGCGGAGGTGATAGATGGGTGATGGAGAGGAATGTAGAACAACAGAGAAGAGGGGCAGGGAGAAATATAGATACACAGACTGAGAGAAGGAGTAGGTAAAAGTTTTAATATGAAGATGTTACATACATTTTTTTATTATTGTGAGCAACACTAGATATCCCTGCTAGTGAATAATTAAATAAAAATAGCATTCGTAATGAATGGAATTAAAATCTTTAAAAATAGAAATGCATGACGAGAAAGAAAATATTAACTGAATTAAATGGAAGGATTTTAGATTGATTAGAATAAATTTGAATTTAATTTCAGTCGAGGAAAATGAAGGACTATAGAAATCCAATCTTCATTGATCCAACCAAATTATGACTTCAACATAGAAATCTGTAGTTTGAATGAATTGTTTAAGAATGTTGCTTTTTTGAAGGCTGACGCCACCATGAAAGTTTAGATTAAACCTCGAAGGACTTTGTCCACTCTGTTTCATCAGAAATGCTTTCAGTATAGTTATACTTAAAATATTACTTATATATACACCGTTAAAAAGTTATGGGGTTTGGGAAATTATCTGTTTGAACGCAAATAGGAACATGCGGTTTCCTGGCAAAAAGGAATAGATAGATTACAAGTTGCTACACATACACACATACACACACATACACACACATACAAACACATACAAACACACACAGACATGATGTTGCTAATCTCAATCTTTTCTATAAATATTGTTATGGTATTCCCTGCTTTTTTCATTGTATTCGTTAAGTCTCCATATCATCATATCTTATCACAATAGAAATTAACCCATCGCATGGCGGTGCTGTTTGCCTCCTTAAGGTCTTGGTTTGAGCAATGAGGACCCAATCGGCAGTTTTCCCTAAGGTGGTGCATCGTTTGTACCTCTCCATAAATTCATTATTTTCATACCTTATTACAATACAACTTCTTGTTCCAATAACTTCCTTCCAGGAACCCTTTTCCTGGTCACTGTTTTCTTTCTGCATACAATCTTGATCTTTTCAAGACTAAGGCCAAAATATATCAAAATCACCTTTCGTTCTCATTAGCTTCTTACATCACGTGGCTTTACAGCTTGTCTGGGGCGATTTCCATAAAATAAAATATAATTCAACTATTTTCTTGGATTTATTTAGAATCTACATTGTGCAAATTGTAAGCAGATTGTAGGTTATGTAGATCGTTGGTATGAACTAACACAAACGTTTCTTGTACCATGCTTGCAGATATATACGGCATAATTACATTCACACACTTTAAAATTGTCCCTCTCAATTAAACGGAGGCCAAGCTAAGTGTTCACATTATTTTGATTCTAAACTGATCTCCTCAAGACTAAGATCAATAAACATCTGTCTTTGCAATAATCATGTTTGTTCTTGTTAGTTTCTTATATGAAATGGATTCACACCTTGTCCCGAGCGATTTTCATTAAATCTTTTTAGTAAAATGGAAGGTTTTAAATTGAAGGACATAAGCATTTAAATTTTATGAATGAATTTAATTGAATGAAAAATGAAAGAATTAATGGAATGAAAAGAAAGGTGAAATTTTAGTTAATGTTTTAGGGGTCGAATAAAATGGAAGGTTTTAGATTGAATGGAAGAAGATGAGAATTAAAATTTACTGAAAATTAATAATAAATCGAATTGGATGGAAATTTAAAAAAGAAAATAGAAATTGAATGAAAACGAAAATAAAATTGCAGGCCAAAAATAAAAGGCAAAAGAAAAGTCGACGGCAAGAAAAAAGTTTAAATGAATGTGTCTTGTTGTTGTGATTGGCTGGTTGTTTGATGAAGACGAGAGAATAACAAAAAAAAAACACCAGGGAACAATGTGGGTAAGAGAGAAAAGGGGGCGGTGGCGGCTAGAAAACACGGATTCCTGGATTGTTGGCCCCCAGGCTGGAAGAAGCGGCGAGAGGAAAAATTAAGCTGTGAAAGTTCAGAGGTTATGTCATTCCCGAACAAACAGAAACAAGTTTGACGAATGCAACCAGATTTGTTTCCAAATGCTACATGTCTTCCTGCAATTGCTCGGATGCTCGCAGGACCGCCATCCCATCATCTAACATGACTACCACAGACATAGAAACGCACAGATACGCGCGGACAGAATGGCAATATACACTCACGTGCGTACGAATATAAAATACATCAATAAAACAATATGGCGGATTAGTATTATGGTTTTTTTTTGTTGTTTCACGTTGAAAACCATGATTTAACTAATTGAACTCTCAAATAAAGTGTACTAGTTAACGTTTGTATTCCTGTTTTCTTGCTTCTCCACAAGGGCAGAGACGGAAACAATGTAGATTTAAAAATGTGAAGAAAATCCAGTTCTCAAAAAAGGGGCACTTTGGATTGGGAAAAAATAGTATTACCTCATTATAGAAGGATTTTTTCTTCAGTGAACGAGGACAAAAAAGGGGGAATGCAATATCAGAACAGATACTATACTTTGCATTTAGGTGATAGGACGGGTAATAGATTCAACCCCTACTTACAAATATTTATATCCCTTACAAATGGGGACAGGCAATGAAAGTGATAGTCGTTTTGTTTGGAACCAAAAAATAAATACTTTAAAAAGAAGTCCATCAAATATCACAAAATCATCCGATATTAATGACATCTTCAGCGTGTCTTTATTAAAGACTCACTATATATGAAGGTCAAAAAGTCATTCAAGGATAAGTGTTCAAAAAGTGTAAGGTGGACTGTGAAACAACATGAATAATAATGGTGAGACGATAAAGTTGTCGCCTTAAAGAAAACAAGACTACAGTTTTATTTTTAAACTTTTATTTAAAAAATCAATTCAGGTAACTTGGTTATGTAGTAGAGCTGACATCTATTCAATCTAGTCTCCTTCAGCCTCAATCACCGCCTAGATACGAGTCTAGAACTGGTAGCATGCATTTTCCACCAGCGCCGGCGGGAGCACAGCGAATACTCGGCGAATGGCGGGGATCAGGCTGGCTTTGGTGTTGCGGGAGGTGATGTTGGTGATGTTTTCGACGTATGACCAAACGAAGTAGCCCATTTGGGTTCAGATCAGAGGAAGGGAAAGCAGTGAGAAAAGGGTACAAAGTCGTAGCCTGTGTCTCTTTGGACTTGTGGGCCGGCGCTGAGTCCTGCTGCCAAACCTGCGGTCTGTCAGCGGCCACCTGATTGCACCAGAAGATCACCACACTCTTCAGAACATTTTTTTAATCAACCTGGGCACGACCCTCTTATTCGTGGCAATCCAGCTATACATTTTCAGAGTACTGCCAATGGTCCTGTTGTCTTAACTTGGATTGGTAGACAGTATGAGTTGTACAGCGGTGGATCTCCGATCTCGCTTGTTAAGCATTGTGTCATTTCCAGATATTATAGAAGGCTCCTAGCGCTCTTGAGATTTGTACATAACTGCCCAACTAGTAGATGGTCTGCAACAAAAAAAGAAAACCTGTTTTCATAAAATCAAAATGGAATCATGTCGTCTTCCTATGGCGACAATTTTCTCGTTCCACCTTGTATTTGTGCTAAGTATGGTTTGATTACAGAAAGGGGCATAAACTACGCTCAAATATATTTTAATTCAAGCAGATTTCGTGTTTATTATTACAAATCTAATACTCTAATATCATATTGTAGCTAATGCATAGTACAATTTCAAATTTCTTGAAAATGACTTGGATGCCATCAGCTACCATCGAAACCAAAACATAGTGTTCCAGTCGCGTTTCTTGCCACTGTAGCTATCGCGAGAAAGATAAGAAAGATTCAATATTAAACGACTTGAAGAATTGAATTTGGGAATGTGCAGTGAGTTGAAATGAACAGTTTGTATTTCAACTTGCCAGTGTATGTCTGTACGCGTTATTGATCTATCCAAAGATTTTACACGTTATAAACCATCCTTGGTGTATGATTACTATTTTCTGTTAATGTCAATGTTGTGATACCAGTAGTTTGAAGGTTTATCGGTTGAATATTTACACATAGTCAGACAAAGCAACACACACATACATCTACTGTTTTATTCATATAGATTGCATGGATGGTATTTTTGCGTCATTTGTATTAAGCACAACGTGGTTATATGCCAATATATAAAACAACTAAATCTAGCATACGACGACTTTAGTATTTACTAGCAGTTCAACCTGGCTTTGCTCGGGCCCTATGTCCTGTTCATAATTTTATGTCCATATATATATATATATATATATATATTTATATATATATATATATATATATATATATATATATATATATATATAAAAGTTTGACTCATGTCCAGGTAACCTACATCTAATATTTAAAGCGTTTAGACCCAAAATTGGCGGATGTTTTTTGGTAAAGTCTACAAAGATCAACTCTTTCAACTGTGACGTCTTGGAAACGAAATTTTCACCCAAAAATTGATTAAAAAGCTTGCTGCATGCCTTACTAACTTTAATGTAAAATTTCAAATGTTTAGACGCAAGATTGGCTGAATAGTTTTCTAGAGACCGCAAAGGTCAAATCCTTTGAACTTTGACCCCTTGGCAGCCAAATTTTCGGCTAGAAACCGATTAAATAGCTTGCCCTATGTCTTTATGTAAAATTTCAAATGTTTAAACCAAACATTGGCTGAGTAATTTGGTAGAGACTGCAGAGGTCAAATGTTTATTAACTTTGACCCTAATTTTGACTCTGCAACATTTATTGTTTTCGGCTCAAATCAAATTAAAAAGTTTAATATATGTTCAAGTAATCTGCATCTAAATTTTTAAGTGTTTAGTCCCAAAATTGTCGGGGGAGTTTGGTAGAGTTTTCAAAGGTCAAATCGTTGAACTTTGACCCCTTAACAGCCAAATATCTGGCTGAAAACCGATTTTAAAAAATTTCCAAATTTCAATATCCCTTACAAGTCTTTAGACTGAAAATTGACGTTTGTTTAACTAAAACAAATAAAATCGCTCATTCAAGAAAACACAAAGAGAATTTCGCTGCCTTTTCGTCAAAGATTAATTAGAGGAGATAGAGACTATAATAAAAAAATATTTACTTTATATTTTTCTAATTTTAATAAATGTGTGACGCAGACGGACAGGAGATCGAGGTAACATTCGGCTTAGGTAATTTCTACATTCTTAGACCATGCCTCGTCCGTATCGCTTTCACGAGAGAAACTAATCTGAAAACGTTTATTTCTCCAGCTCAAAAACGTGACGTCATGTCATATCCTCTATCGTTCGATTATATGTTTTGTTTAACGCCTTGTCACCCACCTTTCGTTTAGTCTGAGATGTACTAAGAGTGACCCTTGTCAAAATTCACACTAGCTGATTTAATCGCTACTTACTGGCGTAGAGCTCCAAATATATAATATATAATTTGAAATAAAATTGTCGAAGTAAGCACTTTGTTTTCGGATAGTTTTCTTCGGACATGGTTCCACGAAAGTGCACCAAAAAACCTATTGAACGTTTTGCTGGACAAAATTATCCTTCTTTGGAACTCAGCTCAATTTATGATTCCTTTCCAGGTTTTTCGATATCAGCTTTAAAGAGGCTTCCGAAAAGATGAAAATCGGTTTTTTAGTTCTGGACTCGTTAAAATCTAGGGTCCAATCCTTCTCTTTTATTTTCATCTCGTTTAACTCGACAGAAAAAATAACACGATATCCAGATTTTGATCGGTGATTGGTTCTCGTAATAGAATAGAAAGGATCAATCGTTCTCAATTGATTCTTCGAAATTTGAATTTTTGATTGAAACGTTTGAACCGTAGAATGCATCTCATGGATCAACTGAATTGGTTTTACCACATAAAATTTAAATGATTCAAGTGTGTAGTGATATAAACAATAAATTCGAGGGTAAACTATTATCATTTTCCGGCTCAGGAACAAATTTATCCTTAATTTCTAATAAGGTAAATACATTTTTATGAGGTTATGAAATCGTTGATGCAAAGATAGCATGAATTGAAATAAATACTTTGAAGACATTGCCAGGGTTGCTGCAAAGAAAGTGGGTTCTTTTTACTGTGCTAGAAAATTAATAATTCCTGAGAGTCTTCTGTATCCCTATAAACCCACTATTTGCCCATGCATAGAGAATTGTCGAGTTACCACATCTAAGCTGGTGCATCTATCACTAGTCTCTTCCTCTTAGACAGGGTCTAATTAGAGTCTTCAATCTAATAAATCACGCATCATCTACCCAGTTTCAACCTCTGTCCAATCGGCGCAATGTTGTATCCCTGCGCCAGTTTTACAAGTATTTTAATGGAATGAATTCTGACGAACTCATTACACTCCATTGCCCTTTTATGTACCCCCCGACATACCAATCTAGAAGCAAAATTCCACCCCTTAACAATATAGGGTACTAGATGCAGGAAAACATTCTAATACTCTAATACTTTTTTCTCTTGCACTACTAGGCTTTGGAATCCTTTTCTTTTTCTGCTCCTTTGACTGTACTAACATGCCAATGTTTGTTGACATTGCTCCAAATAGTAGCCCTTTACGTCCAAGTGGTAATATGCCTCGTTTGGGGTGAACACGAATGAAAAATATTAATTGCTCCAAATAGTAGCTCTTTACGTCCAAGTGGTAATATGCCTCGTTTTGAGTGAACATGAATGAAAAATATTAATTGCTCCAAATAGTAGCCCTTTACGTCCAAGTGGTAATATGCCTCGTTTTGAGTGAACACGAATGAAAAATATTAATTGCTCCAAATAGTAGCCCTTTACGTCCAAGTGGTAATATGCCTCGTTTGGGGTGAACACGAATGAAAAATATTAATTGCTCCAAATAGTAGCCCTTTACGTCCAAGTGATAATATGCCACGTTTGGGGTGAACACGAATGAAAAATATTAATTGCTCCAAATAGTAGCCCTTTACGTCCAAGTGATAATATGCCACGTTTGGGGTGAACACGAATGAAAAATATTAATTGCTCCAAATAGTAGCCCTTTACGTCCAAGTGGTAATATGCCTCGTTTGGGGTGAACACGAATAAAAAAATATTAATTGCTCCAAATAGTAGCCCTTTACGTCCAAGTGATAATATGCCACGTTTGGGGTGAACACGAATGAAAAATATTAATTGCTCCAAATAGTAGCCCTTTACGTCCAAGTGGTAATATGCCTCGTTTTGAGTGAACACGAATGAAAAATATTAATTGCTCCAAATAGTAGCCCTTTACGTCCAAGTGATAATATGCCACGTTTGGGGTGAACACGAATAAAAAATAGTAATTGCTCCAAATAGTAGCCCTTCACGTCCAAGTGGTAATATGCCTCGTTTTGAGTGAACACGAATGAAAAATATTAATTGCTCCAAATAGTAGCCCTTCACGTCCAAGTGGTAATATGCCTCGTTTAGGTGAACACGAATAAAAAAATATTAATTGCTCCAAATAGTAGCCCTTTACCTCCAAGTGGTAATGTGCCTCGTTTGGGGTGAACACGAATAAAAAATAGTAATTGCTCCAAATAGTAGCCCTTCACGTCCAAGTGGTAATATGCCTCGTTTAGGTGAACACGAATAAAAAATAGTAATTGCTCCAAATAGTAGCCCTGTTAAGTCCAAGTGCTTATATGCCTCGTTTGGGGTGAACACGAATAAAAAATATATAAAACTAACTGTAACTAAGTAAACTAAGTCGCCATATTTCGATTTAAGTCCTGCATAAAACTAATCAAAGTGGCGGAGGTTATACCAATGACTTACCACTGATGAAGGTTAACAAATCCCTCGGGAATGAGAATTCAATTATGTGATGAGAGGGTTGGATAACTGCACATATTCAAAACAACAGCCGATCCTATAAATTCTTCTGTGTGTTACATGACTCACACCCTAAGATGAGAGGTCTAATATCTCACAAAATCAAATACTACGTTTTTGAATTTTTGTAATGAAAATTAATCATTCGTTTTATTTGTAATATTCGGACTACTCTCTCATCATTTTCACACGTTTTGGCTGATTTAACCTCCGACCTTCTTCTTGTCAGATATGGGAATCTGTACAGAATTGCAAACAGGACCCTTTATTTAATTCACTGTGGTTGCATGCTCTCCTTCCGTCAGCCATGACTGGGTAGAAGTCCTAAGTAATTCGCAATTATATTTTGAGTGTTGCTCGCACAAAGGATTGAACCTTCCATGGGTAAAATTCAGTTAGAATGTACAGTTTTCTTCATGTTGAAGGTTAAAAATACGTAGATTTTTAAAAACTTACATCGTGTCTTTAAGTTCAACCACGGCAATCCTCCGTCTCCAGGAGTGAATTCTCGCTGGAAGTAAAATCAGATAACAACACGGCGATAGCTGTTGGTTACTTTATAACAAGGTTTATTCAAAGTGTAAAATAGAAACTTTGCATGCTTGAGAGATAGATAGATAGGTAGATAGATAGATAGATAGATAGATAGATACAGAAAGAGAGAGAGGGCGAGAGAGAGAGAAAGAGCGACAAATTTCACTATGAAGTGGTGATATTTACAGGGCTTCAGAAAGTAAACTTACGGTCTACTTTCTATTCGTCATACTGTAATGAAGATAAATTGAATAAAGTAAACATGCAAATTAAAATATGTAAATCTCATTTACTGGAATAGCATAAAATTAATACTCATTTGAATCTATAGTACATCTTAATACACAGTCAGTATTTGCTAATTCCTTCGTCCTTATATATAATATCTCCAACTTTGTGGGGGGTCGTTTTTGTAGTTTCAGTTGGACATACACACACACACACACACACATACATACATACTTGCAAGCATGCGTACATACAACTGCCTTTTATATACTGGATATCTCTAACATAGAACTACAAATAATAAATAAAATAAAATTGAAAAGAAAATAATCTTAGCCTTATGTATCAATCTATTTTTTAAATTAATCAGTTTAATATTATGTGTGTACATTTTTTTAGGGTTGATTTCTAGTATTATTTGGATTTTCTGTTCTTATCTTGAATACTATTTTCACAACTTTTCGACCGATGTAACTTCCGATCTTCTTCAGTTGTATTTTGTCGAACTCGGGAATCTTTTTGTAGAACTCGAAAATCTGCACGAAATTTCGTACGGAACCCTTTATGTAATCCACGCTCTCATTCCGTCAGCCATGACTGGGTAGAAGTCCTAAGTAATTCGCAATTGTATTCTGAATCTCGTTTGCAAGAATATTAAAATTTCGACCTCCAAAAGAGTGTAACTTTCAAGTGAATTTTACCAATGCCTTTATTCACTACGCCACGGATTCTTAGCTTTACGTCGACCGAAACATTGTATGAATAGCACACAAGATGAGTACAATAGTCCGAATAATTCAAATAATACTTAATATAAATTAATACATTTAAAAAATATAAGAATAATCTAAGGCCGATAACTCCGCATTATAAATTCTTGCTCAACTATTAAGGTATCATTCTTTAATTAAAATTGGAGCCATCATTTGTAAAGTAGTGGGGTAATCTATTGATAAATACAATAAGATTCAGCAATTTTTGAAAACATAGATAGCGGTCGGCCTGTCTTATCGATGTGTATATTTTTATTTCGCTGTTGTGACACTCTAACTTGTTTAAATAGTTTAGTTTTTTTAAGACTCAGTTATTGTCCCTCAATCGCATACGGGTTCCTTTTCTTCCTAGGTTTTTATCTGTATCTCTACTTTTGATGAGAAATCAATTCCAAATATATTTTGGTCTTTATTTCTCATCAAATATTTCCTGGAGTCCATATATTAAATCCATTGCTATCTGCTTCTCGTGAAATCCATTCACTTCATTGCTCTAAGCATTTTCTCACACCCGAGGCTATTCTCCGTCTTTACAAATCTACTATCAGTTATGTATCTGAGCTGGTGAATCTGTGTCCTATTTGATAAATTGCAGAAACGTATCTATAATTAGATTCGCGACACACTTTCTTATTCACTGCAACCTCTCTCTCTCTCTCTCTCTCTCTCTCTCTCTCTCTCTCTCTCTCTCTCTCTCTACCTACCTATCTACCTATCTATCTATCTATCTATCTCAGACGTTATGTTGTTAGTCTCAGTCTTTTCTGCAGATACTATTATGGCGTGTATTCCTCAGAATTGTATGATCGTTCTCTGCTTCCTTTGTTCCAGCTCTTTTGACTCGTTGGTCTATAGGTCTCCATCGATTCGTTGTTTTAATACCTCATTATAATACAGCTTCCTATTCCAGTAGCTTCTTTCTAAAGACTGCAAGTTTGTGGAAATCTCATCCTGCTCACTGTTTTCATTCTACAAATATCCTTGGGTTTTTTTTTTCAAGATTAAAGTCAATAGGCATTTTCGTCAGTTCTTGTTAACTCCTTACATCAAGTGGCTTCATTCCTTGTCTCGAGTGATACATGTATCTGATTTTAATGAAATGTAAACCATATGTATAAGACACCGATTCGTGGAGTTTTATCAATATTACAGTTTCTTCTGACCATAGTAGATAGTAAAACTGGAGGAGGGGCAGTAAAAACAAAGAAAATTAAATGGCGTTATGAGCACAGTGAAAAGGTACATAGTAGCAATCATCATTCAATCTTGAACAATGTCGAGTCTTCGTGCTAATAAAGAATAAAATAATTTAAATTTTTGATAGAGAGTTAGCACAGGTATACTGTAGATTTATTGCTTTATGTCTAGTTATGTTGGCAGAGGTCTACGCTGCGACACTTATACCAAATCAAAGGAAGGAGTTTCATATATGTACTTCAACTGTTATCCAGTTGTTTGAGACTCTTTTAAATCCGTGTGACAAATGTGAGAAATACTGTTTGGTGCATGTAGCGTTGGAGTAAGGGTCGACTATTTGATTGTCCATTTGTCAGCATTTCTATTTTACTGGTGTTGAAGGGTGGGGTGAAGTAGCAATGTTTTGTATCGGGATATTTTCTATTTTTGAATTGAAACATTTGGTTGTTTATTTCTCGTCGGGTTTGTTGGGCGTTGGTTACGGGGTTTTGCTACAATCTTTAAAAGAATATCATTAGTCATTGGCAAGTGTGACTGCGACAAAAGAAGAATTATGACTTCGGAAGTAACCTTTACTGACCTCCAGCTGCCATGGTTCGTCTGTCTGACCTGTGTCTTGATGATGTGAAATAGTGAAGAGGAGGGAAGCAAGAAATCTTGGATGAAGACGGAGCGAAAAGAATAAGGGTGTACATAGAAAGAAAGAATGAAAGAAAAATAAAAGAAAGAAAAAATGAAAAAATGAAAAAGCGCAATTAATAAATTGTTGGAAGAGAATAGAGGAAAATTTCAAAAGGAAATTAGAAAATTAAAAAATGAAGGAAAGAAGGATAAAAATACAAGAAATAAAAACGGCATTTAACGAAATAAAGAGATACAGACATAAAGTGTAAAGTACAAAATAAAAAATAAAAAGAAAAGGAAAATAGATAAACGTTAAAGAAAATTACAAAGAAAAATAAACGGAATATAAATACTGAATAAAAGCGAGGAAAAAAAGATGAAAAGAAAGATAGAAAGGGAAGAAAGAAGACAAATTAAAAAAAAATTAACAGAAAAACAACAAAGAAAAGTAAAAGAAAGAAAGAATAATACAAGGAATAGTAAGAAAATTGTAGGAAAAAGACAAAAAACAAGTGAAAATAGGAGGAAAAATAACAAAAAAAATTAATTTCAAAAGATGGAATGAAACCAAACAGAAAAAATTGGCAAATGAAACAAATAAAAGAAATGAAGGGAAAAAAATACAAAGTGGGTTTGATGAAATATAAAGATGACGAAGAAGGGAAAGAATAGGAAGTAGAAACAAATCGGAATATAAATAAAACATGAATAAAAGAAAGAAAAAATAAATCAGTAAGAAAAACATAAAAAAAGAGAAAAAGAATGCAGAAAAGTAAAAAAGAAAGAAAAAGGAAACACAAAGGAAAGAAAAGAAAGAAGAAAATAGAAAGAGGAAAAGTGACAAAAGAGAGAAATTTATTTTTAAAATTGAAATGTAATAAAAAAAGAAATGGAAAAAGAAAAATAACAAATAAAGCAAAAAGATCAAATACAAAAAATGTGATTTGATGAAATTAAATGATAATCAAAGAATCTAAATAAAGAAATATAAAACAAAAAAAATTAAAGGAAAACAAAGAATAGAAAGAAAAGATGAAAAAGTAAGGAAAAGAAGAAAAACAGAAATAAATAAACAAAAAATAAAAGTAATAAATAACAAGAGAAAGTAAAAAGAAATGAAAGAAAAAGAAAAGGAAAGAAAGAAAAACAAAGGAAGGAAGAAAAAGGAGCGGAGAAAATTAAAAAAGAAATGGAAAAGAAAGAGAGAAAAAAGAAATTAAAAGGAGAAAAAGAAAAGAGAAAAAATAACATTAAAGGAAAAAGAAAGAAAATTTGGAAAAGAAAGGAACAATAAAAGTAAAAAAAAAAGAAAATTAACAAACAAGAAAGAGAAAGAAAGGAAAACAAAGAAAAAAGAATTAAGAAAGAAAAACAGGAAGATAGAAAAATGAGGAAGAGAAAAAAACGAATAAAGAAATGAATAAATTGAAAGAAAAAAACGCTTATTGGCAAAAACGTGAGAGACAGAAACGAAGTCAAAAGAGAAAGATTGAATTATAAAAAAAGGAAATAAAACACAGAAAGAACAGACCAAAGAAATAATGATTCGAAAAGGAATGAAAAAAAAACAAAGCAAACAAAATTCAAGGAATGAGAGAAAAGGATCAAAAAAGAAAAACAAACATGAATTAAAAGAAAATAATAAGGAAATAAAAAGTGGATTAAAAAAAAGCGAAAATATAAACAAATAATAAAAATGAAATAATGAAAGCAAAACGAATTTTTAAAGCGAAAAAAGGTAAAAGGAATTAAAACCAATGGAAAGATAGAAAAAAAAAGATAAAAATGGAAGAAAAGGTGTAATAAAACAACAAATTAAATGAAAAGAAAGAATAAAAGATTTAAATTAAAAGTAACAGCTCGAAAGAAAACAATAGATAAACGAAATTTAAAAAGTGAAAAGAAATTGGAGAAAAGCAATAAAAAGAAGAAATGCAAAACAAAAAACAGAAAATTTTAATAAAAATAAAGAAATTACATGAGAAAGAAAGAACGAAGGAAAAAAGAAAAATGAAAAGAAAATTTTAATAAAAATAAAGAAATTACATGAGAAAGAAAGAACGAAGGAAAACAGAAAAATGAAAAGAAAATTTTAATAAAAATAAAGAAATTACATGAGAAAGAAAGAACGAAGGAAAAAAGAAAAATGAAAAGAAAATTTTAATAAAAATAAAGAAATTACATGAGAAAGAAAGAACGAAGGAAAAAAGAAAAATGAAAGGAAAATTCTAATAAAAATAAATAAATTACATGAGAAAGAAAGAACGAAGGAAAAAAGAAAAATGGAAAGAAAATTCTAATAAAAATAAAGAAATTACATGAGAAAGAAAGAACGAAGGAAAAAAGAAAGAACGAAGGAAAAAAGAAAATTGAAAAGAAAAGAAATAATTTAAGAAATGATGAAAGAAAGCAGGAAAAATAAGCAAAGAAAAATGAAACAAAATATAGAAAGAATGAATAAAAATGGAAAATAAATGAAAATTATTGACTGAAATGATTGATTGTGAAAGGGAAATGGACAAATCTTTTTTGGAAAAAAAAAGCAGTTGGCAAATGATGTAAAAATACAAGAATTTCAAAGAAAAATAAATTAGACAACACAAAACGAATGAAAGAATGACGAAAATACGACAAATCACGTATAATTAAACAAATACGGAAGGCCAGAAGTGCAGCAAACAAAATATATAACAAAACGGTTTGTGTCGGTTTCTTTTGACCTCGGACGAGAGTGGACGATGCGAGGGCAGCGTCTGGAAATAACTTGAAACTTTGGGTTTTCTACAACAAAAATCAAATGAAATAAATAAATGTGAACGATTATAAAACAAGAATGAACAGAAAGGACGCATCTTACGACCAGATACGTCTATTAAACCTGCGCGTTTACTGGTTAAAATTAAATTACATTTGAATTGAAGCAGAACAGATGAACAGAAATGCTATTTCAAAATGAAGCCAGATGATCAATGAAATTTCTATTCAAATCTTGCACGTGACAGATGAACGAGTCTTGCTTGATCGGCCGAAGTGGATGCGTGTTCTATATTTTTCCCCCTTCTCATCCCAAAAAAGGCATATTGCCACTAGGAACGTAAGGGGTTACTATTTGGGATTGTGCCTAACAAGGGATTGTGAGGAGTTGAAAAGTGAGATGTCATTATATTTAATCTGTGGGGTAGCACAATCAGGGAAGCAGTAAATTGGGAGGGAATTCCAAAGTCTAGCAGAGAAGTAACTATAAGAATAGAAGGGCGTTAACAGTGAAGGGTGGGCCCGTACTTCTTGCCTGGTTATTGGGGTGCATACATGCTATGAGTTTATCAGAGCACATTCCATTAAAGTACTTGTGAAATCGACACAGGAGTGCAACGCTAGAGCTTTACTGATAATGCGGAAGGATTACACTTGAGACTCTTTTTCCCCCGTCTAAGAGTAAATCTACCAGCTCAATACTCTATACATGGGCGAATTGCGGTCTTGAAAAGATATAAAATACTCTCTAGTGTAAGTAATTTTCTCGCACAATGTTTTGATGGGGAATTACAATGTACCAAAAACCTAAAATGGCTGACTTGTGTACGAATACATCATGGTACAATTTAATTTCGTGGTGAAATAATTGAAAGGACGTGGTGAAATAATTGAAGAGACACTAACTTATTTGTTTGAGCGCTTTTTTGCGAGGGGTGGGCGGCTATATTTCTAATCTATGATATTGCACTGGATCGCAATTCTTGGAACTAATTTGATCTGAAAAACTATTTCCTGATATTGCCTAACACGATTATTTTCATGAAATAGAAGCTACGAGTAGAAACTTCTCTGATATTGGCGACTTTATATATATATATATATATATATATATATATATATATATATATATATATATATATATATATATATATATATACTCGGGTTTTTTTTAAATTCAAAAGTAATGGACTAATGAATTCAACGAGGTTGTTAGATAGTGCTCAATAAAAAGAGCTGATAATACTTGTTTATTGTTATATAAACATGCTCACATCCCGCTGCAGCGGGATGTGAGCATGTTTATATAACAATAAACAAGTATATATATATATATATATATATATATATATATATATATATATATATATATATATATATATATATATATATATATATATATATATATACAGAGAGAGAGAGAGAGAGAGAGTCCTCTATGGCGAACTCTCTACTGGCCGTCGTAACAGAGGGGCATATCGAAGAAAAGATATAAAGACTCTCTGAAGAAGCCACATTGACCACCTCCAGTGGTCTGCTCTCGCTGCTGACCGTGCTATCTGGCGACGTACTGCCCGCCAGGCTGTCGCCTCCTCTGAGATCTCCCGCATAGAGAATCTGCGGGAGAAGCGCTGAAGGAGGAAGATTAGGGAAGCCTCAGAAGCTACACCTGACGTGACTTTTGACTGCAGCCACTGTGGCCAAACCTGGTTGTCCCGCATCGGGCTCATCAGCCACAAGCGTGCCTGCAGTCAATGTAGACAACCCCCTTCATAGAATCTTGGTTTGCTAAGTACAGCCAAAATATATGTGTGTGTGTGTGTGTGTGTGTGTGTGTGTGTGTGTGTGTGTGTGTGTGTGTGTGTGTGTGAGTGTCCGCGTGTTAAAAGTTATTGGGCCAAATTGATGGCTTAACATGTTACATTTGGCCCAATTTTTGTATTAAATACTAATCTCTGTTAATCCTTAATTGTGCATCAAACAGATATCATAATACTTCGCTGCATCTTGTCATAACAAAGGTCCACACAAAATTTCAGCAAAACCGACTCAATAGTTTCCGAGAAAATTTCTCGAGTAAATGTAGTATTATGGTGACTAATACCTTTTAATCTCTAACGGAGGGATAACATGATACTTAGTTCGCTGCACCTCCTCATAACAAATGCCCATGCGAAATTTCAGACAGATTGGCCGAGTAATTTCCGAGTAAATGTGTAACGGACAGACAGATAAACTAATATATATATATATATATATATATATATATATATATATATATAGAGAGAGAGAGAGAGAGGGGGGAGAGAGAGAGAAAGGGAGATGAAAAAGAACAACTGAAGTTATCTGTTAATCAACGGTTCCTCTTTATTGCGAGACTGATGAATACATAACTTGGTTTGTTCCTTCATATATATATATATATATATATATATATATATATATATATATATATATATATATATATGCGTGTATATATATATATATATTTATATATATATTGTAAGCTATGAAAATATATATAGCAATCTAAGCTACACAGAATATTTCGCGTTTCATCTTCATGATAATTCGTCAGGTTTATGCGACGAGTTGTGGTTATCGTGCATTTTTTTATATTAGCCAATCAGCTCCTTAGTTGTAACCGCGCCCATCCTAATCAGCCAATGGTCGGACACTTATAGGACAAAGGTACAGTTGAATTCAGCTTCACCCATTTCCTTTGTGGGTTTTATGGGAAAGGGTTAGTTATATCCTTTTGAGTATAGAAAGCTGACCTACTTTCAACCGAGGTGTAGTTAGATACGTTATTTTGAGTTTTGGTTTATATTTCGAATATTTATTATGTTGGTTCTATTCATAAAATTACTTATTATATGAATATATATGTTTATTTTATTTTATTTACTTATTTACTATTATTATTTTGTTTATCAATTTAAAATTATTTATGCATTGCTATCCTACAGTAAAGTTTATTCTGTGCACACAGTTGTTCGCTATTTCTCTCCTACAGTTTAATAGATGTTGGATTTTTTTTTCTCATTCAGGCATAATTTACTTGAATTGTTTAGGTCTCTACATATGCTTGCTTGTCTTACTATTTTCCATTCGACTATCGACGAACGTCCACTTTCTTTGAGTTCCCAGTATTGGTTTGCTAGTGCTGTTTTCATTCGGTGTTTTTTTTGTTTTTGTTTTTTGTTTGTTTGCTTTTTTTGTTATTGAAGGTTCTTTTTTATCATAATATTTGGTTTTGAAATCTAAGATCACACCTATGTAATATTACCTGTGATTTTGGTTTTATTTGGCAAATACTGTGGCCTGGTAAACTATGCGTTTAGTTAGACATTTATTTTGAAGTGGGCAGAGTGTGCGGGATCTACAGTTGCATTTATCTTGTTCATTATTAGTATTTTTATTTTTTATTTCTATTAGCGTTGTTGATTGGATTTGGTTTATTATTATTATTATTATTATTATTATTATTATTATTATTATTATTATTATTATTGGCTCACAAGAAGCTTTCACACAGGTCATCAAAGATCTCTCCTTGAAAACAGCCTGTGTTTTGTTTTTTGGAAGCTGAGTGACAACAAGTCTCCCCAGATTTTCAATACTCTCCACCTCTTTTGATAGTATTTGCAAATAAATTTTCATTATCGCATTGATTGCCATTGATTTCTCGTTGGCAGCGGCTATTGGTCTCACTGGAATTTGAGTGGCAATCAGCCTCCCTAAGGTCCCAATTCTCTTCGCACTTATCCAGCGGAGGTCTGGTTTGTGCTCTCTCCTCTGTCTTTCCTTCCTCCTAGACTCTACTTGGCTATTTAGTCTAATTCTTTTTTGAGGGGGGCAATGATGTGGTAATAGGGAGATAGAGCTGTTTCAATTATTGTTGCTCGTTGTATTTTTCCAGTAATGATTCCAATTTCTCGCATTCTTTTTTCAAAGTTTTCCGGAATTGTTCCTAGTGCTGCTGCTGCTGCTACTACTACTACTACTACTACTACTATTATTATTATTATTATTATTATTGTTGTTATTTCTAATAGTTACAGTTTTGTTCTTCGTGTTAGTTTTATTTTTGTCATTTTGTCACTTTTTTATTATTTATTTTGTGATTATTGTTTTAATTGTTCTTATTTAATATTTTCTTATTATATGCTTTGATTGTCATCTCTAAATTTTCGCAGCAGCTGTAGTATAACTATAGGTATTTTAATTGAAGATTTCGTGTAAGGAATTGGCTACGAGAAGTGTTTTTCCATGAGGTTTAGAAATTTCTTGCCAAGTTTGATTTTTAACATTTGATTATGATTAACATTATGATTATGATTAACGCTGGTATGGCGGCGTATACCAGATTGTATTTCTCTTCCTCTTATTTTTAATTTTATTATAGTTATTGGTGTATTCTTGCTTATATTTAATATCAATATTTTTGTACTCACTATTTTTAATCTGTGTCGTAGATGTTGATGGATTTGTTAAATACATTTTTATCACTTAAGTAGTTGCTGAGTCTACTTACTATATGTAAATTATGATATATATATATATATATATGTATATATATATATATGTATATATATATATATATATATATATATATATATATATATATATATATATATATATATATATATGGGACAATTTTAATTTTTTCCAGATTCCGATATAATTCCCGATTCCTATATAATTATCTATTCTTATTCTTTTTTAAATTTCTAAATATTTAATTAGAAGTTTTATTATTATTATTATTATTATTATTATTATTATTATTATTATTATTATTATTATTATTATTAGTTAACTTTGGTTTTTTGTTTGTTCGTTTTCGAATATTGTAAAATCTTCGTGTAATGCCTGAATATATTTTATTAAAAAATATAAAATGTACACTTGATGGATGCGTATATTATACGAGTAGATATTTCTAAACGTTTTTTCTCAAATATTTTTCGTTGTAATTGATCGAAAATAATAAAATAACTAAAGATTAATTATTTGTTTTTTTTTTTTGCATGTATCGTTAGTTGATCAAATACGAGGTGGAACGATAAAGTAAACAACATTATAACTTTTTTTTAATTGAAAATATCAATTCAGGTAAATTGATTATGTAGAAGAGTTGACATTTATTCGAGGTAGCCGCCTTCAACCTCAATCACCGCCTCGATACTGGTCCGGAACTGGGAGCATACTTTTTCCACAAGTACACTGCAGATGGGGGCGATCAGGTCATTTTGGTGATGTTCTCAACGTATTACCAAACGAAGTACTCCAGCGGGTTGAGGTAGGGGTGGAGGAGGAACAGTGGGTTACGGTTGGGGTGGAGGAGGAACAGTGAGAGACGGGTATAAAGTCGTAGCGCTCCTTCTGAAACTAAGCCTGGGTCTCTTTGAACTTGTGAACTAGCATCGAGTCCTGCTGCCATATCCAGGATCTGCCAGCGGCCACCTTATTTCACGAGGAGATCATCACACAAGCAGGTACACTTTGGGGTTGACTTTTAAGTCGACTTCGGAAATGTGAGGTGGCATGATGTGGCCATCACTTGAAACCATACCAAAGACCATAACTGTGGCCGGAAACTTTGTTTTAATCACCCTGGGCACGTCCCTTTTACTCGTGGCAATCCAGCGATGCATTTTTAGGGTGCTGGCAATGGTCCTGTTACCATAAGTTGGACTGGTAGAAAACATAGGTTGTACAGAGGTGCATCTCAGATCTCGCTCGTTGAACATTGTCTCACTTTCAGACATGATAGAAGGCTCCTGTCGCTCTTGAGATTTGTACACAACTGGCCAACTAGTAGATGGTCTACCACAAAAAGAAACGGTGTTTATCAAACAATAATGGAATCATGTCGTCTTGAATAGGGCGACAATTATATCGTTCCACCCTGTATATGAAATTTTTATTAAAATGAGAAGCGTTGTTCCACTTAGAAAGCATTTTCCTCATCTTATTTTTTAGTATAATTTTTTTAGTTTTTACTTTGTAAATATACATAGCCAAAAACAAACATTTGAACTCGTCAAAAATATATATTATTTAAAGAGTGACTTCTCTATATACACATACATAAAATTCATAATGATGGGTTAATTAGTTTAAACGTGACCATACAAATGTATAAATATATGCTCATACATAAAATTCATAATGATCAGTTAATTAGTTTGTAAATGAATCCTGTCGATACGAGTATATAAAAACATATACTTACATAAAATTCACAAATAATCGATTAGTTTAGGAGTGAATCATGCGTATACAAATATATAATCATATGCACTTACATAAAATTCACAAATAATCGATTAATTAGTTTAGGAGTGAATCATGCGTATACAAATATATAATCATATGCACTTACATAAAATTCACAAATAATCGATTAATTAGTTTAGGAGTGAATCATGCGTATACAAATATATAATCGTATGCACTTACATAAAATTCACAAATAATCGATTAATTAGTTTAGGAGTGAATCATGCGTATACAAATATATAATCATATGCACTTACATAAAATTCACAAATAATCGATTAGTTTAGGAGTGAATCATGCGTATACAAATATATAATCATATGCACTTACATAAAATTCATGATGATTAGTTTAGGCTTGCATCCTGTTCATACAAATATATACACACAAGCAGGGAGAACCGACGTTGCCCGGGATAGAATGATGATCGACGAATATTTCACACTCCTATACTTCTATTATCATCGAAATCCGTGAAATTTTTATTGTCATCGAAATCCGTGAAATCACCCGGGAAGAACCTTCACATGCCTCCATTGTTAGAATTTTTTTTTTATTTCTAACGCGCCTCTCTTTTTTTGGTTCCTTGTTATCCGAACAACTTGGTTAATTTTGAGAAAGAATAACACAATAAAATTCTTGTATTTAAAATAACGTATATTTACAAGTAAAGGTTAAAGTTTCCAAAACAGTTGTTCTGGAGGAGTTTCTGTTTGTTGCAGAAAAAGAGAGTAATTTCTGAGAAGTACTCGCTGTTAATCTTTTTTTCTTTTTTATTGTTGCAAGCAACTCCAAGTAATAGTGGGTAATTTGCATAAGTGGCTTTACGCAAATTACCTTACAAAGTTTGAGTACAAATAATTCTAACACCATACAGTAAGTTAGTCCAAAATATATGTTATTCTACATTGCACTCTATAGATCCTACTGTTTCTTTTATAAAAATTATTTTATATAAACTTCCAGTTAACAAAGAAAAGATACGTTAATAAATATACGTGCGGTGTTTAAACCTACGGACCACGTCATGCAAAAAAACAAAGCACGTGTACATTTTCAAGTCTTGAAAACTTCTGTGCAGTTAATGAAAAAAATTGAGAAATTTACGTGCGGAGTTTGAACCTGCAGACCACGTCATACAATAAGAAACCAAAAAAAAAATCACGCTATCAAATTACCCACCGTAGAAGTTTCACGACCCGTTGTTCTATCATTGTTGCTAAGCGACGACATGGAAAAATTACATTTACCGATGAGAGATAAATTAAAATAACGGATTCGATTATCGATTATCGGTAACGGTATTCTGAGACAAAACTAAGATCACTCCAAGTCTTAACACTAAATTTCTGTAAAAAGAATTTTTTAAATCTGTTCAGTCGTTTCGGAGTCTATAAGGAACGAACTCACACAAAGACAAAGTTTCATTTACATAATTGTAGAGAAGAGAAACGCATACATAAAATTCATGATGATTAATTAGTATAGGATTTTAGCACGTAAATAAAATCACGTGTTTCATAAACATTAAAAAAAAAGAACATCACTCGTCGCAAGAGAAAAAAGAAAAGAGTAAATTAAGGTCAATGGCAACAAGTTTTTTTAGAAAGAGCTTCCTTCACACATAAAGACAGAAAGAAATACAAAGACAGAGAAGGACGAATTGACAAAAATGGGGAAGGGAATGTAACGAGAGAAAGCGTCACCTCCTCCTCTGTGAACTCTTATGACTCATCAGTATATCTTTCTAGCTAAACAAAGATTAGTTTTATTTAAATTATCTCATTTGATAATGAGTATATTTTAAGAAAAGTTTTTGTGGTTAATTCGTTTATATTATATTACTTCAATATCCTTCTATTAATATCGACGAAACTATTGCAGATATACAAGGCAATAACACAGTAACATTACATATGAGCAATAACAGACATTAATTATTTATGAACTATTTAAAAGAACATATACATGAGACATATAATTGAATTCTTGTCTCTCTTTTCATATAAATATATATATATGTGTGTGTGTGTGTGTGTGTGTTTTATTTGTTTTTGTTAGCGATACTTATATATATATGCGTGTCAAATTATTAACGAGTTTACATTTTTTTTTAATATTTAAGGAACGAGTGAATAAAAATCCATGAAACTTTGAGCAAGTGCTTACGATACTATTCAGTTACTCCAGTCCGAAAATAAAAGTATTTGAAGCAGTATTAGCGAAAATATGGCAAAAGATAGGAATATCTGTTGATTTCAATGTGTCAAGTTATTAACGGGGTTGAGAAAAAAAACACAATATACCCATAACTTTATTTATTTCAAGCATGAAATGAATTAGGAAAAATCCTTAGAACACAATAACTACATAGCAATTTCTACGTTGACATAATTAGTAGGGCATATGCGATCCTTTTTTATGAAATACATTGCTCCACATAATTAGTCAAATTTGTGATTTCGTCAACAGTTATTCCTAGCGATACCTCTTAGAGAGTATCACACAATTCATCTTTGCTCTTAAATTGGCGTCCACTTGCATAGAGGCGTCGCTTTATGATACTTCAAAGGTTCTACATTGGGTTAAAATCTGTTGAATTTTCAAGCCACTCCATCTTCCGTCGCCCAGAGGACCCCAGTTGTTGCAAATACTCTTTGCTTTTGTTTGCTGCATGCAAGAGATCATTATCCTGCATAAAAATAATGGTTTTCTGAACGTTAACCTTTGTTTCTTCAGCCACTATTCAAAGTGCTCCTTCAGAAAAGCTATGTAAGCATTTGACGTCATTTTTACGCCTTCTGGGACTCTTCATGGGCCAGCTAAAGTACCTCCGATAACCCCAGCCCAAATCAATATCCCACACCACCTTGTTGGCGCCTTAAACGCTGATGACGATGTCGTCCATCAAGGACCGATCCCTTGCTCCAGCCATCTGGGCCATCAAGCATGACACGCACTTCATCCGTGAAAAAACTTTGGAAAAATCCGTTTTCATGTTGTCCTCTGCCCATTTTTATCAGTTTCGTATGTGATGATGCTTTAATGGAAGCTTTGTCACGGGCTTAACAGACTTTGCCACTTATTTCAAAAGGCGACATCGAGTACTCTTGGAGACATTCTTTAATCCGGCTTGGTCAAAGACTTCTTGACGTCTGCCCATTCACGTTAAATTTGGAGTAGAGAACGACGTGAAACAACTCTGGATGTACCTTTATCAGCTCTCTTACGTGACTTTGTAGGGTTCTTGACAAAGTTCTTTACAGTTTAATGGTACCTTCCTATCATTTTCAACCTCAGCGCAAATTGCTCAATTTATATGTCACATCTGCTTCAAAATGTGCAAATCTACGGCGGGAGTGCAGAGTCATTTGAGATGGCATGGACGACAAGATTGGGAGAACTCAATGTGACGGCGATCATCTGGAAAATTATTGAAAAGCACAGAATTTTTCTGTTTAACTATTTTCTTTTTTTATCTTCTCCAATCTTCGAATAATTTTTCTAAAAATTGCTGAGGTTCGATCCATGAGTTTCTTTAGCGAGCGCTTCCGATAGGAATACTTCCATCATCCTCAGGCATATTGTGTTGTAAAAATTATGTTTTTAATTATATATACATATTTTTTTCACAATCACGCGGTGGCTTATTACGAGTTAGGTGGACGGACATTTTTTTTTTATATATATATCTACATATATGCATATTTAAAATTACTACCCTAGGCATTTCAAAATAATTCGATGGTACTCGTAATTCACACGATTTATCTGAGGCTAACGTCGGGTCGTCCAGCTAGTATATATATATATATATATATATATATATATATATATATATATATATATATAGAGAGAGAGAGAGAGAGAGAGAGAGAGAGAGAGAGACTTATATGTAATTATACTGAGTTCGTGAAATTCAGTAAATTTTCATACACCAATGAGTTGTAAGCCAAAAATGGTTGACTTAAAGAGTAAGCTACAAAATTATCAAATTTTATAATTGAGCATTAATATACTGTGTAAGCAAAAACAAGACTTCAAAACAAGGTGTTGGTGGCAACAAAAAGTGTATTTCAATTTACGTTACAATTGTTTCCATGTCCAGTTCGACAATTTCAAGTATTATGTCGTTTGAAAATTTTCAAAATCAGCATTTCTAGGGATTTCCCCTTCTTTCCTTCTCTTCAAAAAATGCTCCATTGCCAAAAGTGTGCTTATTCATAAAGTCTGAAGAAATGCTGGTTTTGAAAATTTTCAAACGACATAATGCTTGAAATTGTCGAACTGGACATGGAAACAATTGTAATGTAAATTGAAATACACTTTTTGTTGCCACCAACACCTTGTTTTGAAGTCTTGTTTTTGCTTACACAGTATATATATACATATATATATATATATATATATATATATATATATATATATATATATATACATACATATATATATATATATATATATATATATATATATATATATACTAGCAGGACGACTCGACGTTGGCCAGGATTGAATAAAAATCAACGAATGTTTCTTGCTTCAATATTTTTATTTGCATCGAAATCGGTAAAATCGCATATTTTTAAAGTCAAATCGATTAATTGCCTGCTCTAGTTAGGAACTCAACGAGGTGCATCGGGAGGAAGCTTTACATGCATTGCGCTATGACTTAGTCCACAATACATTGTAATCTACACTGCACTGTAGAGAATGTACTGTTGATTTTTTTAAAATTATTTACATTTGATTAAAGTTTGAACTGAAAATATCAAGTATCATTCTTCACTTAGCTTCTAAACAAAAACATTCATTTCGAACGCGCCCTGTCATAACAAAGAACCTACTGTTAATTTTACATGTCGGGTCTTTTGGTTTGTGTGATAATAAAACTTCTTAAATGCACTTGTGGTGTTGGCCAAAACCGTTGTTCCTTCTTTTGACGATTTTGTTTGCTTATTGGTTATCGATACTTATCGAAGATATACCGATACAAAATCTATCTAAGAATACTGCCAGGTACATAAAGTACTTTTTTGGGAAATTTCATAAAAATCGACACAGGCGTTTTCGAGTGTTTAAGAAACGAACTCGCCCACAAAGTTCCTTTTATATCATAGTAGATCTATATCTCACTCTCTGTCTCTCTCTATATCTCTCTCACACTATATATATATATATATATATATATATATATATATATAGAGAGAGAGAGAGAGACAGACAGACAGACAGACAGACAGAGAGGAGAGAGAGATGAAAAAGAGAAAAAACAAGTTCTATGTCCATCAACATTTCGTCTTTATTGCAAGACTTCTTCTGGGTTAATTACAATAAAGACGAAATGTGTATGGGCATATAACTTGGTTTGTTTACAAGAAAGAAAGGAGATTGAGGATGTCAAGAAACTTGACTCAAACACTACTCAAGCACTACTATTACCCAATAAATTTATAACTGTTTCCCTTTCATTTCATCACTCCTAATAATTATGAATCTATTACTTTATAATTTTAAATCTATAATTGTTTCCCCTATTATTTTTATAAAAAAAAGCTTTTATATTAATTTTATGGACACATATCAAATAGGACGTATCTTGACTATATCTGCCCCCATACTTCGGCCAGCTCCGCCGGGTTTTGTAGACACATTGGCACATTTCAAACTTTGATGACTTGCAAAAGCAGTCAACTACTTTCCCTTTCAGCGCTTTTTCATGACACGCTGAAACTATACATTTCCGTTATTTTATCTTTCTCTTTCTCCTCTTCTTATCTTGTCATATTTCCCTCTTTCTTTTTGACCCTCTTTTTTTAATCTTTTTATTTTATCCCTTTTAACAAATAACTTATTGTTGACATCCTCAATCCACTTTCTTTCTTTCCTTCTCTCTTTTTTAATTCTAATTTTATTTTATTTAATTAATTAAAATATACTTTTTCTTTCCCGTCACACCTTCCTCCTCTTTTTCTCTCTCTCCTTCCCCTCTCCTCTCTCTATCCATTGCTCCAAATACTGGTTTTTAATATCCATATGTAATCAAAAATCTTTTTCTTATAATTTATTTTGGCTTAAATAATCTGATGACATGGGCTGAATAATTTGTTTATCCCGTCTATAAAAATGACCTTGTTATGATTAAGCAAATACTCCCGAGGTTGAAATAATAAAAACAATATTTAGCTCTACAAACGTATCGAGCAGATTTTTTCCTGTTTTTTACCAAATATACCCCTTCATATATATATATATATATATATATATATATCTGCGCGCGCGCACACACACACACACACGCATATATATATATATATATATATATATATATATATATATATATATATATATATATATATAATGAAAATTACAATTGAATTTACCAAAATGATCCAAGATGGTAAAATTAAAGTAAATTATAAATATTAAAGAATTAATATTTATCAAATTATCTCAGCCAGATATAAAAGCTCGATAATACCAAATAGGAAATAGAGCTTATAATATGAGCAAACAGTTAATGAAATATGGAAGAAGATGGTCCATAATAATCCAAAGGGAGAAATCCATGGAATAATTCACAAAAAAAGTGTGTACAAGGAAAAAATAATATTAATAAAAGAAAAATAAGATGTGCTTTTCACTCTACTTCCGAGACATAACTATAAATAAAAGAAATCTGGGAAGAGAAAGGAGAAAAAAAAATGATAAAGTTAAATATAAAATATAAAATAAAGGGAAACAAAAGTCAAACTGACCCAGACAGGAAATGTTAAAGGCGCGAAAATATATATAGGGAAAAATAATATAGGTCAACTGAAATGTACAGGTCACTTTAAAAAAAAAAAGTGTCAGCAAGAATTGTTAAACGACATTAAAAGGAAAATATTTTTTGTGAATTATTCCATGGATTTCTGCCTTTGGATTATTATGGACCATCTTCTTCCAATTACGGGATTTCTTTGGATTTTACTTGTACAAATGGAAATTCTTTTAATTTTCTTGAAGTTTTACATTTGGATTTTACAGTCACTGGATTTTTTATCTTCCACCAGACTATCCATTAATGTGTAATCACCTTTTCTTTACCATATTCCCTCTGCTCAACTTATTTTGTTTTCAAGTAAGATCTTTGACTTACTTGTTGTTTCATCAAATACTTCTGCATGCAAAATCCGATCCTGCATTTTGCTAATTCCTACCCTCTGATGAGAAGGAGAGTATTTCTTCGAAACTCCGCGGATTAAGGACTATCCATTTATCTAGTGTTTCCTTTTCAGATTAAATATGTTTTTAACTCATTTCAAAGTGTTTTTTTAACATATTTCATTAACTGTTTGCGCATATATATATATATATATATATATATATATATATATATATAAAATAAAAATAAATAATATATATATATTATTTATTTTTATTTTATATATATATGTGTGTGTGTGCGTGTGTGTGTGCGCGCGCGCGCAGATTGTACTAAAATTTCAGTCTTAATATTAATCATTGACTAACGAGATCTCGTCAAATCTCGCTGTATCCTTCTCAGCCTTCTACAAAAGAAAAGAAGTAAAAGATTGAGGGTCAACTGGGGACTGTGATTCCGACGTGAACAACATAGATGAATGTCGACCTGGCGAGAAGACTGTGTGCCAAATCTGTTTCAGAATTCATTTCAGGCATGTGTGGTAATTAAGTTCTCCCCAATCGCGTATCAATTACAACTTAAAAATGATTCTGGATAATGATGTCTCTCTGGGTGTCAATATATAAAAAAGATCACACAAAATAATGTTTGATTGATGACACACAAGAAGATATACGCACACACACGTGTATATATATATATATATATATATATATATATATATATATATATATATATATATATATATATATATATATATCGGAAGTTAGTGGGGAAAAATATCAAAGTGCTATTTTATTAAAATCATACATCTCAATACCTTAGTTTATTAGCCAGTTTCTACCCCAAATCTGGAATGTGTATATAGTATCGAAAAGATTAATCAAAAACATGGCTGCTTCGTCCTTTTACTATCTCTCTATTTTCTACTATACGCTTATATACATTCGCAATGATCTGTGACGTAACGAGTAAATTACTAAATTCAGTTCTTTGTTGAAGATTCACTTCTTTGTTGAAGATTCACTTCTATGTTGAAGATTCACTTCTACGTTGAAGAATTAGTTCTATGTTGAAGATTCAGTTCTACGTTGAAGAATCAGTTCTACGTTGAAGATTCAGTTCTATGTTGAAGATTCAGTTCTACGTTGAAGAATCACTTCTATGTTGAAGATTCAGTTCTATGTTGAAGATTCAGTTCTACGTTGAAGAATCACTTCTATGTTGAAGATTCACTTCTATGTTGAAGATTCACTTCTATGTTGAAGATTCACTTCTATGTTGAAGATTCAGTTCTGATTGCGGACGATACTAAGAATACAATTGCGATTTAAACTCGCGGTTGATGGAACGACATCATTTTACCGCAGCGGATAAAATAAGGTTCTTTTCAAAATTCCGTACATATTTCCGAGTTCAACAGAAAAATTTCTGGGGTCAAGATATACCTGAGGTAGGTCGGAGGTTACATCGACCGAAACATTGTGAGAATAACACTAAAAATGAGAATAGTAGTCTGAATAACCCAAATAATACGAATGCTTGTGCGGAATTTATTGCTTTTCAAACCCATTTTGTGAAATGACATCGTTTGGTCGCTCAATAGTAAACTGTAATTGTAGTATTAGCGATGGTAAAGTAACTAAGGTAAAAGAGAGTTCCAACTTCACCTCCTTTAAAATAAATTGTTCTCAAATCAAATTTCCATCTATGAAACACAATACCGCGGGACTGCTTCCCAGCTGGCTATGAAACAGATTTAATCCCTACAACCGGCTCTTATAGAGCATGAAAATTTTCTTTGTCCAATCACTATGAAATCTCTCTCATATACGAAAAGGTGGGCGGTATTTATGATGGCAAAAGGACCATTATGTTGTTAATTAGTGAAAAAACAAAGGAACAAAATTGAGCGACAGAATGAAGCGGTTAGGTAACGGGTCAAAAACAGATAAATCGTTTAAATTGTTGTTCTAAATGGGAATTATAAGGTTAATTGCTCCGCACGCTGGATGTAGCTTGGCCTTAAAGTATACAGGGTGGTCAAAAAGTCAGGTAACATTTTAAAGAAAAACGATATTAGCAATACACGTATATTTAAGTACCATACATTGAAATATAAAATGAAACAAACATGAAATATGTTTATTTTGTTAATTGTCGTTCATTTCTCTCTATCAATCGCTGAAAGCGATTAACCACTGATTGTGTAACACGTGTAATCATGTCAGCTGATATCCGCGCAATCTCCTCTTCAATAAATAACTTTAAAGACGCTATTGTATCAGGCTTCTTGCCATAAACGCTATCCTTTACATAGCCCCAAAGCCAGAAATCAGGAGGGGTAGTTTATATATTACACTCAAATATTTAAACAAATAATATTAAATGAATAGAGATTATAATGGATCATATTGTTTTTTCTACCTTTAACATGTTACCTGACTTTTTGACCACCCTGTAGATGACAGGGTATCATATGAGGTGATACCTAGTGGTATGTATGCGAGGTTGTATATTCTGAAGAATTCCGGCAAATGACATTGAAAATAATCGTTCACTTCTGACTAAGGATCCTGTAGTTAATGGTTTAGTTGTAGGGGCGCTTTCACTACAAGCAGAAAGGTTGCATGCTTAGTCGGAGTCTCGTTAGAGTTAACGATTATAGTTAAGAGAAGGTATGATATTTTTTCCGGAGATTTGGACAGGGGTTCTCAAGTATCCAGAGTTTTAGAATCCAAGCAAATCTGTATATTAGAACAGGTACCTTGTGAAGAAAAAAAAGCGGACAATTTTTTTAATTTGACCCCCATTATGCCCCCTTAACCTTTACTGTTTTGGGCTCAAATCAAATTATTAAGTTAGATCCATGTCCAAGGAACCTATATCTAAAGTTTCAAGTGTTTAAACCCAAAATTGTCGGAGGAGTTTGGTAGAATTCTCAAAGGTCAAATCGTTGAACTTTGACCCCTTAAAAGTCAAATTTCTGGCCGAATATGGATTACAAAAATTTTCCCAAATCTCAGTACCCTGTATATCAAATTTCAAGTCTGTAGACTTAAACTTGACAGAGTTATTGCGTAGGGAAAATGTACACACACACACATACAAACACACACACGTTCACTTTTATAGATATACTAGCATTTCAGCTCGGCGTTGCCCGGGTGTTTGCATGTGTCTGTTGATTGAAAAAAAAAAAGCAAAAAAAAGTGGTAGTAGGAAGGCATGCCCGAACCTGTACCGCAAAGTAGGAAAAGGACAGGGTAAAACCTGACGTCTATACTGTTACGACCATCGCCAAACCGGAAATGACATTTTTGAAAATTAAGGCTAGAAGATTGAAAGGAGAGGATGACTTTCAAAAATATCGGCGAAAAAAAGCGACCCTCCCCTGTCGAAAAGTTCTCAGTTTAAGGTGAAGATATTAATATTTTTAGCAAATTTGTCGTCTGAAAGGTCGGATTTAAAACGATACTGATCTTGGTAAACTCTGTCGCCATTGTCGAAAGTTTTAGGCACACATGCAAACATACATACATACATATATTTATATATAGGTAACTGATACTTTTCGACCAAAACGGATGAAAAAGCTTGCCCTATATCTGAATACCCTTTATGTAAAATTTCAAATGTTTAGAAATTATCTGAGTAATTTGGTAAGGACCGCAGAGGTAAAGTTTTTTAAACTTTGACCCCTATTATGACCACTTTAAATTTATTGTTTTGAGCTCAAATCAAATTATTAAGTTAGATCCATGTCCAAGGAACCTATATCTAAAATTTCAAGTGTTTAGGCCTAAAATTGTCGGAGGAGTTTGGTAGAGTTCTTAAAAGTCAAATCGTTAAACTTTGACCCCTTAACAGTTAAATTTCTGGCCGAAAACCGGTCACAACGATTTTCCAGAATCTCAGTACCCCTGTATATCAAATTTCGAATCTTTAGACTTAAAATTGACAAAGTTATTACGTAGGGAAATATACACACATAAACACACAGACACACAGATACACAGATACACAGACACGTACACTTTTATAGATAGATAGATAGATAGATAGATAGATAGATAGATAGATAGATAGATTAAACATAAATATATACGTGTATATAAATATATATGGAAACAATTTTGTGTTTACTGTAAACTTTTTACGCAAATATTATGCAATTATAAATCATTTAGAATATCTGCATGAATATAATTACTCGTAATCGTTAACTAAAGATGAGTATCCCATAATAAAACCGAAAAAAAAACTAATAGGGAATTAATTAAAATGAATGTTTAAAAGAATATGTAAATTAGCTAGATCTTTTGCTAGTGAATGCAATCCTACCACCCATATATGAGAAAATTGTATTTTCTTTTTAAATAAATAGAATATATGGTTTTAATATTAATATCAATACACACAGAATAAAAATGAGTTTATAGGAATATGTATATATATATATATATATATATATATATATACTAGATTGATTGCCCGGGTGTTTGGAGGTGTATGCTTAGCAAAAAAAAACAGAAATTTCTTTTTAATTTGACCCCTATTATGATCCCTTAACATTTGTTGTTTTGGGATCAAATCAAGTTATTAAGTTAGTTCGATGTCCAAGGAACATATATCTAAAATTTCAAGTGTTTAGACCCAGAATTATCGGAGGAGTTTGGTAGAGTTCTTAAATGTCAAATCGTCAAATCGTTGAACGTTGACCCCTTAACAACCAAATTTCTAGCCGAATCCCGATCATATGGATTTTCCCAAATCTCAGTATCCTTACTATCAAATTTCGAGTCCGTAGACTAAAAATTACCAGAGTTATTGCGTAGGGAAATGTACACAGACAGACAGACACACAGACGCACAGACACGTTCACTTTTATAGATATACTAGCATGGGTGTCCGGCGTTGTCCGGGTGTGAGGTTTATGCTGAGCAAAAAAAAACCAGTCAATTTGTTTAACTTTGACCCCTATTATGAACCCTTAACATTTATTGTTTAGGGCTCTAATCAAGTTATTAAGTTAGACCATGTCCAAGGAACATATATCTAAAGTTTCAAGTGTTTAGACACAAAACTGTCGGAGGAGTTTGGTAGAGTTCTCAAAGGCCAAATCGTTGAACTTTGACTCCTTAACAGCCAAATATCTGGCCGAAAACCGATCACATAGATTTTCCCAGATCTCAGTACCCTGTATATCAAATTTCGAGTCTGTAGACTAAAAATTGACAGAGTTATTGCGTAGGGAAATGTACACAGACAGACACACACACACACAGCCACACAGACAGATACAGAGACACGTTCACTTTTATAGATATACTAGCATTTCAGCCCGGCGTTGCCCTTGTCTTTGGATGTGTATGTTGCGCAAATAAAAAAGTGGTAGTAGGAAGGCAGGCTCGAACCCGTACCGCGAAGAAGGAAAAGAACGGGGAAAAACCTGACGTCTTTGCTGTTAAGGCCGCCGCCAAACCGGTAGGTTTAAATTAAGGCAAGAAAATTGAAAGGAGAGGATGACGTTAACAAATATTGGCGAAAAAAGCGACTACCCCCCCCCTGTTGAAAAGTGCCCAGTTGCAGGTGAAAATATTAATGTTTCTAGCCAATTTTTTCGTTAATTGTCGTCTGAAAGGTCGAAATTCAAAACGATACTGATCTTGTTAACATCCGTCGCCTCTGTCGAAAGGTTTAGGAAGACATGCAAACATACATACATAAATTTATATATTGGTAACTAAAATTTTTCGACCCAAACCGATTAAAAAGCTTACCCTATCTCTGAATATCCTTTATGTAAAATTTCAAATGTTTAGACCAGAAATTGTCAGAGTAATTTGGAAGAGACCGCAGAGGTCATATTGTTTTCAACTTTAACCCCTATTATGACCCCTTAACATTTATTGTTTAGGGCTCTAATCAAGTTATTAAGTTAGATCCATGTCCAAGGAACATATATCTAAAATTTCAAGTGTTTAGACCCAAAATTGTCGGAGGAGTTTGGTAGAGTTCTCAAAGGTCAAATCTTTGAACTTTAACCCCTTAACAGCCAACTTTCTGGCCGTAAAGCGATGACAAAGATTTTCCCAAATCTCAGTACCCTGTATATCAAATTTCAAGTTTGTAGATTAAAAATTGACAGAGTTATTGCGTAGGGAAATGTACACAGACGTGCACACAGACAGACACACAGACAGACACACAGACACATTCACTTTTATAGACATATAGATAGATAGACTAATAGATTAAACAAAAATATATACGTATACATAAATATATATGGAAACAATTTTGTGTTTACTGTAAGGTTTTTACGCAAATATTACGCAAGTATAAATCATGTAGAATATCTGCATGAATATAATTACACGTAATAGTTAACTAAAGATCATAATCCCACAAGAAAACTAATAGGGAATTAATTAAAATGAATGTTTAAAAGAATATGCAAATTAGCTAGATCTTTTGCTAGTGAATGCATTTCCACAACCCATATATAAGAAAATTGTATTTAGTTTTTAATAAATAGAAAAGAGGGTTTTTAATATCAATATCAATACACACAAAAGAAAAACGAATTTATAGGAGTATAGATAGATAGATTGAAGATAGATAAATTGTTGTTAACACTGGTGAAGCATATTTTTCTACGTTATTTTATTTAAGGAAAATGTGCACTAGTAGAAAAGAACAAAGAACGAAATTTAAAAAAAAAAGAAAATAGAAGAGAAAAAGGAAAAGTAGAAAAACAAGAAAGAAAAATAGAATTGAAGAGTAAGAGAAAAAGGAAAAGAAAAGAAACACACATGTTAAAAGGAAAGGAGAGAAAAAGATAATGAAAGAAATGAAGAAACAGTCAGAGAAAAGGGAAAAAAAACAGAAGTAACAAAATGAAAGAAGAGAAAATAAAGAAAAAAGAAAAGAAAGTAAAGAGAAAAAAAAATGAAATAAAAGAAGAAAAAGGAAAGAAGAAAAATATGAAAAGAAAAAAGAAAGAAAAATAGCAAAGGAAGGCAAAAATGTGGAAAGGAACAAAGAAAGAGATAAAATAAAAGAATGCCACAAAGAAAGAAAAAAGATGAAAAGGTAAGAAAAAAATAAAAGAAATCAGAAAGAGTAGCAAGAAAAAAGAGAAGAGCAGAAAAGGGAAAAAGAAAAAAGGGGAAACCCAATCAAAAAAAAAAAAGAGGAAAGAAGGAAGGAGAAGGAATAAAGGACAGCCATCTTTGTTCTTTTGCTAATCAAGTTATTTCATAAATATGGAATTCATCACGGTGGTCTTTTTCCTTTGGGTAAAGCAAAAAAAGTTTGTCGAAAATGGAGGAGACTCAAGCGACATTTCTTAATTGTCCGATTAGTAAACAAACCCGTAACATTGTCACAACGGGCATCGCCCACTACCAACCACCCCAACAAACACTCAAACCTACCCACCCCTATATTCTTTGTCACCTGACCACACCCTAGTTCACCCTAGCAAGCTGCTTAACATATGTTTCTTTTGAATTGTATACTAATATATATATATATAAATATATATATATTTATATATATATATATATATATATACTAGCGATGGGTACCCGGCGTTTCCCGGGTGTTTGTGGGTGTGTGTGGTGTTAAATAAAAAAGAAACCGGGGGGTAGGATCGAAGCCGAAGCCCTGAGGCGAAGTTTGAAAATAAAATCGGCCAGCCAGAATGAAGCATTGTTATAAGCGAATAAGTGAAAGATGTTTGAAAGTCGTCGAGCGTTACGACGACGACGATGACGATGTAAGCATTGTTATAAGCGAAGTAAGAAAAGAAAACAACGTTTTAATTAAGCGAGGGGGGACACATCGAAAAAAAAACACAATAAAAACTAACGTAAGGCAAACGAACGATGAAAACAGAAACGAGCACGTGAAAAATGGATTAAATAAGCCTGTTTCGATATTAGAATTTAAAAAATCGGTGGGTACCCGGGTATTTTTGGGTGTCGCTAAGAATAAGCGAAGTAAAAAAAAAAAAAAAACAGGAAAACGAAAGTTACGTGAAAAATGGCTTAAATGATACAGGGTTCAATATTTACATTTAAAAAATCGAAAAACAAAACATCTCACACCACGATTCGAACCCAAAACGCTTAGATAATGAACCAAGGCCTTAACAACCTGAGCTAAACCGACGGATATGAAATTTGTTCGGTTTTTCAACTATTTAAAGTAAATCAGGTCACGACGTAATGACGTCATCTGACGCATGCGTTGTTGACCCCCCCCCCCCGTCGAAAATTGTCGATTTCGGGGTGAAAAAGTTAACGTTTCTCTCTCTCTCTCTCTCTCTCTCTCTCTCTCTCTCTCTCTCTCTCTCTCTCTCTTTGTTTGCGTCTCTCTCTCTCTTCGTTTTCCTTACTCTAAAGAGTGTTACTAAAAAACAAAATGGCGTCTGGCTGTTTTGTTTTGTAAAAACTTCGATCGTTAATATTTTTTGTAAGCGTATTTTTTTTACTTCACATTTTTGGCTTGTTATTTTTCGTTTAACTATCGTATCTAACTATTTTTAACGTGCTAATAACTTTGGTAACGTTGTCATAGCGTAGAATTTCATAGTTTAGCTTGTGTGAGGGTTAAAAAAATTTTACCGATAACAACAATGTTTTTAAATTCAGACTACCATTATAGCTTGCTGACGTCAAGATCACGTGACATGACTCAGCGGGTTTTAAATACAAGTTGACCCAAAATAAACGGCCCCGTGTACACTTTATGTACAAGAGTTGGCGCCCGTATTTTTTTTGGGGGGGGGCAGTTATAAATCGATTAAAAAATATGTAATGTTTAACATTAAAATGTCAGTTTTTGGAGGCCCCCCCTTAAAGAAAATCGATCAGTTGACGCACTTCTGATGGTCTTTTTGGGCTAATTTTTCGATATTTGTCATCCGGAGGGGGGGGGGGGCTTTCATATGAGACCAAGTTTGTAAATTTTTGTTTTGTCGGTCAAAAGTTTTTAGCAGACACACAAACATACATACATATATTTTCGCTTTTATATATATATATATATATATATATATATATATATATATATATATATATATATATGATTAGTGTTTTTGTGTGTTATTTTAAGAAGTGCAGCAGAGTGCTCAATAAAAAGGAAAATCCGAAAAATAAAAGCGTATTTATAGTTTGTATTTTGTATACAGAAAGTTGTTGTATACAGGTCATTGGTACCATCGGTTTCAAGCCCGATAACTAAGACCGTTTTAGATATACATATCAAGCTATATATATATATATATATATATATATATATATATATATATATATATATATATATATATATATATAGCTTAATGTGTAAGAGGAAAAGAGAATGTTCAATTCAACAAAAAGAGACTTATCCGGATAATGCCAAGCTCAACAATAATTATTGGAGCTTATACAATAGTACAACAAGAGTATGAAATGAAGACACAAAACTATATACTGGTAGATATAGAATGGATCATTTATTTAATAATGGAATACAGGCAACATTTGGGGGATAAAAGGGACTCTTTATGCCAGGGCATTTCAAAGCCTAATGCTTCTCATCAGAAGAGTAGAGAAGGTGCGAGGTAGCATGGGGAAGATGCGGCGTCTAGCGTAAGGTTCATTAGGGAAGAAAAAGATTAAGAGGAATTATAGAATGTTAGGGGAGGCTTTATTGAATTCTAAATAAATAAAGAGAAGCTTGTTATATATAATATGATATATAAGATTGTATATGGTCCTTAACATAGTGTTGAGATTAAGGGTTATATATATTAGGGTTAAATTGGGGGTGTATTTTTGCTGCGTGGAAATTTATTGTAACGGTTTTTGGGGTGTCTATTTTCTATGGAGTGGTAATTTTGATTGGTGCCACCTAAACGGCAAATGGCGGCTATAAAATCGCTTATAATTTGGGGGAGGGGATTATGCAAGGTTGTAAAATTGCCATCCTAATCTCCGACTGCCCCTTATAATCATACTTCCTATATCATAACAGAAGGAACTTAGAAATATATTGCCGCATATTACCTTTCAGTTTTACAACCTTGCATAATCCTATATATAACAAGCTTCTCCTTATTTATTTAGAATTCAATAAAGCGCCCTCCAACATTCTATAATTTCTCTTAATCTTTTTCGTCCCTAAATTCGTTTGATTTGGCGATAGGTGCCCGGGATTTTACAGAGGCATCAGATCTTGTGAGATTATTCATTCTATATACTCTCACAAGCATATTTGATACTACGGATATCGGCCTATATAGAGATGATGGACTAGCTATAATAAAAGACTCCAACAAAGTCAAGGGAGATAACTTTAAGAAAATCATAAACAAGGAAATGAAAAAACTAGGCCTAAAAGTAGACGTATTAGTTAACATAAAAATAACAAACTTCCTCCACGTCACGTTAAATTTAGATAAAAACACAAATGAACCCTACTTAAAAGATAACGCTAATCCAATATACGTAAACCCTAAGTCCAATCACCCACCATCAATTATAAAACAGATTCCTAACTCGATCGTAAGTAGACCCAGCAATAACTCAAGCGATGAAAATGTATTTAACAGGTCAACCAATATTTATGAAACGGCCCTAAAAAATAGTGGATACAAAAATATCGATATCAAATATAAGTAACAAAACACCAATAATTATAATAAAATTAAAAATAGAAGAAAAAGAAATATAATCTGGTATACGGCGACATACAATCAAATGTTAAAAACAAAACTTGGCAAGAAATGTCTAGATCTTATCGAAAAACACTTTCCCGCAACCAACACCTTACACAAAATTTTCAATAAAAATACCCTAAAGTTATCTCACCGCTGCTGCGAAAATTTAGAGATGATAATTAAAGCACATAATAACAAAATACTAAATAAAAGCAATGAAAACAACAACAAAATAAACGATAAAAAAGTGGGCATCATGACGAAAATAAAACTAACAGAAAAGCACATAAGTAACTAGTAGAAATAATAATAATAATAATAATAATAATAATAATAATAATAATAATAATAATAATAATAATAATAATAATAATAAACCAACTCCGGACAATAACAACCATACTAGAAATAAAAATAAAAATACTAATAACGAACAAGATAAATGCAAATGTAGATACCGCAGACTCTGCCCACTTCAAAATAAATGTCTAACCAAAAGCATAGTTTACCAGGCAACAATATTTGCGAAAGAAAACCCGAATAACAAGAAATATTACGTAGGTATGACTTCCTTAGATTTCAAAACTCGATATTATGACCACAAATGTACATTCAATAATAAAAAACACTGTATGAAAACAACGCTAGCAAACAAATACTGGGAACTCAAGGAAAGTGGGCGTTCGCTGGTAGTCGAATGGAAAATAGTAAGACAAGCAAACACATGTAGAGACCTAGACGATCCACATTTTCACGAAAAATTAGCTATCCTATACTTTAAAGAACCTCAACGTCTATGAAACTGTAGAAGAGACATAGCGAACAACTGTGTTCACAGGATAAAATTTACTCTAGGATAGAGATTCAAAATAATTTTAAAACTAACAATAACAACAAAACATGAACAAATAAAATAAATAAACATGCATATAAATAAACTATCACACACACACACACACACACACATATATATATATATATATATATATATATATATATATATATGTGTGTATATATATATATATAAACTAACATATAAAAATAATTAACCTATATTTAAAACAGGTCAAGACACTAGATATCTACGCTAAATAGCACACACAAGGGAACGGGTCAACCGGAGGTCAAATGGGCCTTTGTCCTGCAAGTGCCTGCTCATTGGCTGATTAGGAAGGGTGCGGTGGATACTAGAAAGATGATTGGCCAACAAAAAATCTCAATAGAAGGTGCGTATATAAAAACGCGAGACAACCACAAAATTCTCGCATAAGCCTGAAGAATCCTAGAGTGGATGAAGAATCCTAGAGTGTAGCTTAATCGCCATATATATTTTATAACTTACTCTCTCTCTCTCTCTCTCTCTCTATATATATATATATATATATATATATATATATATATATATATGTCCACTTTTAGAATGGAGGCGAAAAATATTCTCAGTATTCATTACGTGAGAAGGAGTGTAAGTACAGTCGCATTTATTGAAATAATGTTCGTAAAACATAACTTTTATCCCCCTCGAAGGATTTTCGGCGTTTTCCGGGAATCAACGAAGATTCCTGCTCAAAACCCTAAACCTAGTATTTTCCTTTTCCTTATTTTTATTTTTTCTATTTTCTATTTTGACTCATTTATAAAATCATACCAAACGATATATTTCCTATTTCCTGGTGTGACGTGTGAACGCAGACCAGATGACTATATTGATCGAACTGACTATATTTAGATCAAACTGAAATGGGAAAATGTCCCAAGTTTCAGAATTTATTTAATTATAGGGATTTATATCTAAAACCTTTTAAAGACTTTGTGATGCAATCGTCTACCAAAGTCAAATACATCTGAAACCGATTTCGAAATTTTGTGGGCAATGTCCTTTCCTTCTCTCAACTCACTGCTTTCTCATAGAAGGGAGGCTATCTCTGCTGCTCTATCGTTATTTTCATTGCAGGTGCTCGCCTAAGCTTCACTCTATGGTTCCTCCAGTAAGTCATTCGCAGCTAACACCCGACTAGTTGCAACAACTATCAGTTATTTCCCTTACTCTTTATCTGTATTTAAAACGAAGTGAAAATTCCACGAGAAGTGGAACATAATACCGCGGAGCTGCATCCCAACTAACTATAACACGGTTGCTTTCAAGTTCAATGTAAACAGGTTCTCTTAAATAAATTAATTTATCGAATTTCAACCACCACGTTCATTAAGGTCTTGGTAGGCGGTGACTATATGGTAAAAAAAAGACTCATATATATATAATTCATTATCATAAACATACGTATATATTTCATCTGTCAGAATCTATGACAATAGCTGTTTAATCTAGTCGTACGATTCGAACCTCACAAAACGAGTCAGCTTTAACTCAATTCCTAACTTTCTAACCAATAAGTTAATTCCAAATGTTACACAAACAGTAAAGAAATTTAAGCCTAAATAGCATTTAAATGACATATAATATTTTAAGTCTGACTAGCTAATTTTTATGTGTCGTTGTTGTACCATATTATTCGCACGTACTTGGCTATAGTTGATTTTTTAAAATATATGCGCATTCTCGCCAAAACAACTAGTAATATAGAAAACAGTTTTCAATTATGACCGAATAATATAAATCAGCAAAGGAAATAACTCATATTCCAATTGAATCATATAAGAAGAGTTGTCTTACTTACACCTAAAAATTTTATTTTATTTCTGTATAAGTTTAAAATGTAAAACCAAATAAAAATTAAAATTATTTCATTGCATCCCTGGCAACACTAGTATATATATATATATATATATATATATATATATATATATATATATATATATATATATATATATATATAGAGAGAGAGAGAGAGAGAGAGAGAGAGAGAGAGAGAGAGAGAGATAGATAGATAGATAGATAGATAGATAGATAGATAGAGATATAGATGTATATATGGAAAGAGAAAGAAAGAGAGAGAAAAAGAAAAAGAAAGAAGGAACAAAAGTTATGTGGTCATCAACATTTCGTCTTTATTTCGAGACTTCTTCTGGATGAATGAAATTAAGAAAACAAAACACCAGATATACACAGACACACACACACACACACACACACACGTGCACACACACGTACACACATATATATACTCGAAGCCAAATTGAATGTTGAAATACTCGTATATTTGGTTCTGTGGGACGAAACTATATGAAAATTTGCGGGCTTTTTGAAGATTATAATACTATTCTATGGTTACAATTTTATGACAATTGGTTAAAAAGAACCTATATTTTAAAGCCAATAAAATATGCCAAAATTTGTCTACATTTGTATATATAGTGTTCTGGCAGGCAGCTTCAGTTTGCTGCTTCGGTTGTCTCCACCCATGTGGCCTTGCCAGACCACTAATATATATATATATATATATATATATATATATATATATATATATATATATATATATATATATATATATATATATATACTGTAGTGTTTTTTTCTTTGTTCGATTGTGCAGAAACGCAAATAGTTTGTGCGTTAAACGTGGTGGGGCTTGTGTCGAAGAAGGCTTCAATGACGGACAAGAAAACGCAGTTTTACGCTCGGTTTCTCTTTCCTTTTTCCCGCCAAAAAGATCAGTAACATTTTTTTCTCCTTTTTATTCCCTTTTTCTCTGCATTAAGCACACCTGACTTCAGCGTTCCACCCACCTCTTCACCTGCTTTGACCAGCTTGCAACACGGAAAAAAAAATGAAAGATAGAAATAAAAAGATAATGTCCGCTCCAATGACAATCAACAATCGCTCGGAGGGGAAAAAAAAGGGGGTAGTATGTTTGCCCCAGTTTTCCGCCCACCCGACAAACATGAATAGGACACCTGTGGAAGGGGTGCAATTCTTTATTATTATTATTATTTTTATTATTATTATTATTATTATTATTATTATTATTATTATTATTATTATTATTTACTCATAAGGATTTTTCACCCGAGTTATTACGCAGTATTGCTTACCGGCAATATGCAGTAGTGTTCCCTGAAGTCTGGAGTAACAATAAGTCTCCCCGGATTTTCATCACTGTTTCCTCTTATAATAATTGAAGAAAACCATTGTTTGTCGCAACAGTCGTTTACCATTGTTAATTATTTTTGATAACGACCGTTGTCTTTCTCTGCAATTCGAGTGGCAATTATTCATTAAAGTTTCTTTCTTATTTACTTTACTATTGGCTCACAAGGAGCTTTCACACAAGTCATCAAAGATGAATACAGCCTGTGGTGGTCCATGGAAGCTGAGTGACAACAAGTCTCCCCGCATTTCCAGTACTCTCCACCTCTTTCGATAACATTTGCAAATAAATTTGCATTACCGCAACAGCTGCTTGCCATTGATTTCTCGTTGGAATTTGATTGGCAATAAGCCTCCCCAAGGTCCCAGTTCTCTTCGCACTTATACAGTGGAGGTTGTGTTAGTGCTCACTCCTCGGTCTTTCTTCCTCCCTGACTACTTGGATATTTGGTCTCACTCTTTTTGGGGGGAGGGGGGCAGTTATGTGGTAATGGGGAGGGGGGATTAGAGACGTTATAGGTATGCTGCTTTAATGTTCATGGTTCGATGTAGCGTTTCATGTTTTGTCTCTACAGCAATTTGTCTGGTCTGCGCTTGTGGTTCGTGTGTGTTCAATGGTTTTCCTTATTATTTCAGCTTTTTTCATTATTGTTGTTCGTTTAATTTGTCAGTCATTCCTCTGATTCCAATTTCTGCCATTCTTTTTTCAAAGTTTTTCGGGATTGTTCCTAGTGCTCCTACTATTATAGGTATTATTCTGATTTTCTTTATTATTATTATTATTATTATTATTATTATTATTATTATTATTATTATTATTATTATTATTACGTACAGGCCATCATTAAAGATTAGTCACTAGTAATAACTGGTGTTCCGTAAAAGTCTGCTCAGAAATCGAGTACTCTCCACCTCTTTCGACAACTTTTTTAAATTACTTTGCAATATCGCAACAGTCGGTTACCATTGATTTATCGCAGACAATGACGATTATTGTTCACTTAAATTTGAGTAGCAATAAGGCTTGCCAGTGTCCCAGTACTAATCACACTTATCCAATTGAAATCCCTCTTCATCCAACTATCATTATTGACCTTACATGACTATTTTGTTTATCATCAGACGACGTTGATACCTTTTAATGGGGCGGGGGGAGGGCAGTATATAAGATTTGTTTCAGTTTCCATATGATATTTCTTCTATATTTTTTGTTTTACTTGTGTACTACTACTACTACAACTAGTAGTAGTAGTAGTAGTAGTAGTAGTAGTAGTAGTAGTAGTAGTAGTATTTCATGATAGTCTCAATTTTTGGATGTTTTTGGTTGAATTTTTTTTTCTTAAATATCAGGTCAATTTCTTTGATTTTAGACACTCAAGCTGTACTTTAACTCTTTCGCTGTTCCAAACACGCAAGCCTTTCGCAAAATTAGAAAAAAAAACTGCCTCGTTGATTTGATTAAGCCATTTATGGTGGTTTTTACTTATGGTCCCAAGAGTTCCAATTGCCATGGGAATTTTCTTGACTTCTTTGCATTTCAATAGTTTAATTCCCATTTCAGACCTTGATATTTATTTATTTATTTGTCATCTCTCTCTCTCTCTCTCTCTCTCTCTCTCTCTCTCTCTCTCTCTCTCTCTCTCTCTCTCTCTCTCTCTCTCTCTCTCTCTCTCTCTTCTCTCTTTCTTCTCTCTCTCTCTTCTCTCTCTCTCTTCTCTCTCTTCTCTCTCTCTCTTCTCTCTCTCTCTTCTCTCTCTCTTCTCTTACTCTCTCTTCTCTCTCTCTCTTCTCTCTCTCTCTATCTCTCTTCTCTCTCTCTCTCTCTTCTCTCTCTCTCTTCTCTCTCTCTCTCTTCTCTCTCTCTCTCTCGTGCAATCTACGATCGAAATGTCAGATTATGTCAATGATGGAGGAAGTTCTCTTGTTTTTGTTTAGAAAAAGTACGTCAGGTTCAGAATGCTCAAGAACCTTATCAGTTTGTATGCGCATGTTTCAAAGAAGTTTGACATTGTTGTTTTTCTCTACAACATCTGGTGTATGCTCATACCACTCCCCATAGTAGAATTTTCATATATTCCAATGTAGAACCTGAGCGACTTTCTCGTGGATCCATTTTTATATTGATGTGAATCTAGCATAAGCCATTATAAAATGATCTAATGTTTCTTCCCTTTTGTCACGCAATCTGCACATCAGTAGTTCTGCAAGTTTGTTAATGTAGTGTTTGATGGACCTAATGCGAGTTGCTTGTTTCTGGGCTGCCAATAAATTTTCTCAGTAGATCTTATAAGATCACCTCTGACCAACCAATTTCAGCTGTCATTATTTCTACATTTAGTATTCTTAAAGAATGCACTATGAAGTTTCTTTCCAAATAAGTTTTTCTCTTGCAACGTCTGACTCTCCCGTATTAATATTTTCCCCCATTTCGCTTCATGAAGAAGAGTTTCACTACTTTTAAAAATGTATTTAGTAAAACTCCATTCCGCTCTATTGACCATATCTTCAACACTAATTAGCATCGACCACCTTCTTTTCTAGTTAGATACAATGGAGGTATGTGAGACCAAGGCTGATTATGTGAAACGTATGTATAGAGAAAGGGCAGAGGAACTGACTTGGAAAAAAATGCATAGAAGGTTCTTCCAGGATATAGCAGAAGTGGCTGATGAAAGATCATGGCAATGGTTTAGAGCTGGGTATCTGGCTAAGAGTACTGAAGCTTTTGTTTGTGCAGAACAAGAGCAGGCATTAGGAACACGATTGTTCAAAAAGTTGTTCTAGGAGAGGAAGTTGCTGCAGAATGCCAGATTTGTGGCAAGACTTCAGAGTCAATTGCGCACCTTGCAGCAGGGTGTAGTGGACTTCCACAGACTGAGTCCCGCAAAAGACACGATCACATGGGACTCCGGATATATTGGGAGGTGTGTAAGAGGGTTGGGGTGAAGTATGCTGGAAAATGGTTTGAGGAGGTGCCTGATGAAGTTAGAACAATTGATGATGGCAAGGTAGAGGTATGGTGGGACGAAAGTGTCGTAACGACCAAGCAATTGGAACATAATCGTCCGGATTTGGTCGTCATTGACAAGGTCTCAAAAAACTGGCAGATTGTAGACTTTTCAGTAACCTGGGACTTGAATATGAGAGAGAAGGAGAATGAGAAGTGGAGCAATTATCACCCATCTCGTAATCATCATGCTTGATTTCGCTTAACTTCGCCGATCTAAGATGCAAAGTTAGAAACAGCATTCCTGTTGGTCTGTTGAAAAAATCGCTGGAAAAATCGTTGGATCATTCTGCCACTCCAATAAAGTACCTCACTCCTGATGCAACCCTCTACTACTATAAGAGTCAGGTACGTCCTGAAATGGAGTAACGTTTCACATATGGGAGTTGCCGCTACATTGATGAAGCACAAAATCAACTTCGAAATCTAGTGAAAGATTATCTCTTCTATCCTTACAGCCTCTTTCTCGCAGAACTGCTAATTTGCTCTATTCTGTGATTGTTTTCATGGTAGGCGGTTCCCCCAGTAAAACGTTCACAGGAAAAACTCGTCTACCTACAACCAGCTCTCTCTTTCCGGACACCTAAATCTATACGGAACTTCTATGAACAAAGTTTCTTTCTAAGAACTTTTCATCTATGAAACACAATACAATGATGCTGCTTCCCAGCTGACTACAACATTGTCGTTTTCAATGCTAACAAATTCTTGTCAAACTGTCCTCTAAAATAATCAAATTCTGCCTAATTCACCCATCGTTTCACCCAGTTATTTTAAGGCGTTGTTCAGCATCCGACTGAGAAACTCATTAACCTGTATCCTTTAGGCCTTGAGAAAAAACGATCTGTTAGTATAAAATTGATTTGGTTTTAGACATTTAATTCAGAAAGACATTTCCGTTTGTATGTCTATCGTTAAAAAAAATAGCAGCGTCCCATTCAGGCCTGGCTATATATTGAGGTTTAGCGCAGAATGAAAAACAAACTCCTCCTAAAAGGCACTCTGAAAAGGTACAAAAATAGTTGTGAACGGGTTTGTCGGCATTCTTGAGGATTGAGATGGGACTCATGCAATCTATAATGAACTCATTCCCTTCCAAAAGACATGATGATACCTGTGAGGCCCACAATTCTTTCCAGCAAAGAACGTCGGATCTTTTATTGTCGGGCTCAATCTCTAAAAATAACACCGTCTTCAAAAATACCCCGCCTTAAAAAATACGCCTGCGACTCCAAAATCCCTTTGCATCCAAAATTACCCCCGCCTCAAAAAATACTTCTGTCTCTTAAACTACCCCTGCCTCCAAAAGTACCTTTGCCTCCAAAACTACCCACGACTCTAAAAATACCCCTGCGACTCCAAAACATACAAACAAGGATTGTCGTAAAAAAAAGAAAACTAACGCTTTAATGCTTTCTCAACAGATCTCATAGATTATTTGCATAATAATATTTTCCTTTATATTTCTGTGTACACATAAACTCATAGAGATAGCTGTGCATCATTCCGCGAAGCGTTCTACAGTGGCGTTTATTCTGCATTTTCTACGGCGAAAAATAAGAGTTTCATCAATCTCAACGATATATGATATGATTCCTTCCCTAAATCCGACGAATATCTAGACGTAGGTCAAAGACGTGTGCGCACACTTCGAACAACTAATAGAGGTACTTTGCAACTAGAATATATATATATATATATATATATATATATATATAGAGAGAGAGAGAGAGAGAGAGAGAGAAATAATCGTGCCGACAAAATATTTTTTCAAACAATAATTCCGCGATGCGTTCTACAATGGCGTTTATCTGCATTTTTTACAGCCTAACTTACCCCTCATCATATGAATGTTTAGACATGATTCACAAAAATGGAGGAGTGATCCTAGAAAAGATACCAGGTTTAAAACACGTTTTAATCGGCATTAGACGCGTAAATTGAATGGATGTAAGTACGTTTTAAAAAAATTGAGTTTCTGTTTGTTTTGTTGTTTGTTTTTTTTAACACATGTGAAAAGAATTCGTTTCTTCTTCCCGTCGGACGGCAAAGTCTATCGTCACGTTTATATCAAAAGTCAGCGGCCATTATGAATCCCTTCACCGTGTTTTGTCCGAACGTTTTACGTCCACTACAATCGTTGCCTGCTTGATTGGCTTCGTGAACGTAATAAAACGTCATCCTTTTCTTTATCTTCTTGACATTCTTCTATGTTTTTTGTCGTCTTTAAAAAAAGAAGTTTAATGTTGTTTATTGATGTTTCTACAGTTTTTGTCTATTTTCTTATCTTTTTAATTTTTATCATTCCTCTGAAGTTGTTCGGCAACTTTGTACATGGGGTTCGGGAAGGGGAGCTCCTCAAAAGTTTTAAGAGCAATTCCTTATTTGTTACTCAGTCAGGCGGAATACATTTCTGATTTACGTTTATAATGTGGATACGAGTATTGGTCGGGGTAAATTCGTATATATATATATATATATATATATATATATATATATATATATATATATATATATACACTAGCGTTGCCTGGAATGTATATATATATATATTTATATATATATATATATATATATATATATATATATATATATACATATCTATGCATGCATATATATATATATATATATATATATATATATATATATATATACTCTCATGAGTCGTAGACGACGAAACACGTGTCAGTGGATAATTATATTTTTAAAAAAATAAAATAAAATAATATATATGCCGCTCCCCATTTGGGGGTACCAAACTGGTCCAAGGGAACATTATTCCCAACTCGCATTTAGGTAAAAAAGCACTTCCATATAAATAATTGAATTCATTCAACAAGTATCGCTAACAAAAACAAACAGCATCTACGTAAAAATGCGATAAAATTAGTAGTCCTGCGAGATATCTCAGTGGAAGAGGCTTATCACGGGGTCCAGATTTCGAATCTCGCTAGTTTCAGCCACTCTGATGAGTCGTAGACGACGAAACACATGTCAGTCAATGATTATATTTTTAAAATAATACATATGCCGCTCCCCATTTGGGGGTACCAAACTGGTTAAAGGGAAAATTATTCCCGACTCGCATTTAGGTAAAAATTATTGAATTCATTCAATAAGTTTCGATAACAGAAACAAACAAACAACATCTATCTATCTATCTATCTATCTATCTATTTATCTACCTATCTATCTATATATATATATATATATATATATATATATATGTTGTTTGCTTGTTTGATATATATATATATATATATATATATATATATATATATATATATATATCGGTTGCTTCCATTGGTTTCCTAGATGTAAATCCAATGAAATTCGCGTGATTATTAAAGGACTTCACTGAAACATGTATTCACATATATAACCAATAATGTTTGTCTAATAAACAGACTATATATATATATATACATATATATATATACGTATATATATAAACTACGCACACACACACACACACACACACACATATATATCGTAATCCATAGACTACTCAGTGCTGTCCTGTATTCACATAAAATGAAGACTAAAAAACATGTAAGGTAGCGCATATAATACACAAAAAAAAAGAACAAAAAATGATAGCTAGAAATACGTAAGTTGTCAAGATTGGAAATAGATCAAATATGCTTAAGCAATTACATCTAAATTATAGTGTATGTTTCTGATAGTCGATGCGACTACTATCAGAAGATGTGACTAAGAGGTGAAGCCAGCAAAGAATTTTTAAAACTATCCTCCGAAAATGGAACCGGATAACACATCAATGCGTTTCAAACAAGTAGATAAAAAGAGTTGAAGATCGCGTTCTGGCATCTACAAGTTTTTTTCAGTTTCTATATATTTACGTTGGCTAGAATAAATGAAATGAAAATGAATAAGTAATATGAAAATAAGAATAATGTTGCTGCAACAGAAAACAATGAAGAAATGTGCTGAAACTTTAAAATTCATTATTTTGTGTACTCTTCTATAATATAAATCTCACATGTCTGTTTAAATGTATGTATGATGTATGTATGTTTGTAAGTCTGCCTAAAACTTTCGACATAGGCGACGGATTTTCACAGGATTGGTATTGTTTTGAAGCTTGACCCTTCGGACGACAAATATCGAAAAATTGGCTAAAAACATTAATTCCTTCACACTCAATTAGGCACTTTTCTACAGAGAGGTGTCGCTTTTTCAAGTTACCCTCTCTTTTCGAGTGACTAGCCTTCATCACTTCCGGTTTGGCGATGGACGCAACAGCAAAGACATCACTTTTTTCACGTTCTTTTCCTCCTTCGAGCCTGCCTGCCTGCCTACTACCACTTTTTTTTTCTTTTGCTCAACACACATCTCCAAACACCCGGCAACGCCGGGAACTCAGGCTAATTAATTAATATATATATATATATATATATATATATATATATATATATATATGTATGTGTGTGTGTGTGTGTGTGTGTGTGTGTGTGTGTGTGTGTGTGTGTGTGTGTGTGTGTGTGTGTGTGTGTGTAAATGATACAAAGTAAATGTTAAAATGTTTTTCAGTTTAAGGCTTGAGATATTGTTTGAAAAGAAATAACTTTAATTGTTCTAACTCGAATCAAATCAATTTGTAAGTAACTCATCATCTTTTACTGACTTTTTATCCATCGCTTTCACTCTGCCTGGAATTGAATGAGGATCAATAAATGTTTCACACTCCCATAGTTTTATTGTCATTTAAATCGATGTCCGATTTTTCAATCAGATTGATTGATTGCCTGCTCTAATTGGGGACCTATTGCGGTGCACAGGGAGGAAGCTTCACATACCTCCTGCAATAACATAATCTACAATACATTGTAGTCTATATTGCACTTTAGAGAAACTACTGTTGATTTTATAAAATTATTTTTATATAATTTAATCTGAATTAATGTTTAAAATACAAAAGTCAAGTATCATGCTTCAATTATGCTCTAAACATAAATATTCATTTCGGATACGCCTCTGTTCAATCAAAGAATCTATGCTTGATTTTATATGCCTGGCCTTACTGCTTGTGCGGTGATAATGGCTTGAATTTAAGTATAAAATGAAAAAGTTTAGTATAAGGGGACAATTGTGTTTTTAATACAAAACATTTATTTCGGACGCTCCCCTGTCATATCAAAGATCCTACAGCGGTTTAATATGTCGGACCTTTCAACGTGTGTTGTAAAACAACTTTTCACAAACACTAGTGATGTTAGGCTGTGTAAGGTGTTAACTTTGGTCAAAATCGCCTGTTACTTCTTTCATCAATCCAATGATTTCGATTATCAAACACATTTCGATACAAAGCCTATTTAAAGTATCTTCGTGTAAAATTTCATAAAAATCGGCCAAGCCGTTTTCGAGTTCATAGGGAACGAGTTCAAACACAGACAGACATGCAGACGATAATATACAAATACGAGCAGGCCGTTCGGCATTGTCTGGTGGTAAAATACGCAAAAATATGATATTTTGATTAATGCAAATTTCGTATTTATTATAATATTATATTGGGCTCAATATGCAGTAATGATTTTAACTTTAAAAAAATGGTTTGTGCGCCACCACCGAGAATCGAGACAAAAACGTTGAGCTTACCATTTACTTTTTCCTTTGACATTAATGCCTGAGCTATACAGACATTTTCGCTGCAAGGCTAAAAATTAAAACATGAACCAATAGCTATTACGTTATGCATGCATATTCGTAATGCTGTCGGTCGACCTTCATCTGGCAAATTTAATTTTTTAAATTTTCACACTTTGTACCGATTTTCCTTGATTAAAACCTAAATATAAAGTTTCGTATGAATTCGAATACCCTATGTATTGTTTTATGTCTGTAAACCAAAACTGAGTTAGGCAAAAATCTTTAAACATATATATATATATATATATATATATATATATATATATATATACGCACACACACACACATATATATACGCACACATAAATATATATAGAACGAGGTTTGTGTTTACTATAACCTTTTACGAATATGCAAATTAGCTAGATCTTTGCAGATGAATCCAATTCCGCGACCCATATATAATAAAGTTGTATTTTCTTTTTAAATAAATAGAAAAAAGGGTTTTAATATGAATACACACAAATAAACAAATTTATATATATATATATATATATATATATAAATTTATATATATATATATAAATTTATATATATATATATATAAATTTATATATATATATATATATATATATATATATATATATATATATATATATATATATGGTTTGTTATTTCATATGCTGTTGCCATTCTGTTTGTGGTTAATTTCTTTTGTGTGCGTTTGCCATGTCTTGATCGAATGCCAAACACGCGCGTTCGATCGATCAAACTGAAATCTATTAGGGATAATTCATGCGACACTCGAGTGGAGTTTTTCAAAATCCCCTTTCGGTCTGCCATTTTGTTTGTTGGCGTTCAATTTGGAAATTGGCGCGCTTTTCTATCTTTGGACTTGGGAGGCTTTTTGTTTTTGGCGCGAAATGTCGTCACGAAACGCGGCACATCTTCCATCTTGATAAAAACGTCCGACGGAGTGCGCCCTTGAGTAAGATATTGTATGACGCGCGCTTAGCGTTGGTGGGTTAGGTGGGTAGTGGGTGGATGATGAAACGATTGAGTGGATGAAGGGGGAAGGTTTAATAGTGTTGGCAGCGTAGATAGAGAAGCGGTGAAAAGAAAAGGGAGGAAAACAACGAAGCATGTGCGAATGAAGATGACTGAGAATTAATAATGGCGTAGGAATAATGAGTCGAGGGAGAAGAAGCGTATATGACAAAGAAACAAAAACAATCAAAACGATCGAGAAAACTTACTTGTCACAGTTAAATGTTTTTCTTTTATATATATATATATATATATATATATATATATATATATATATATATATATATAGATATAGATATATATATATATATATATATATATATATATATATATATATAGAGAGAGAGAGAGAGAGAGAGAGAGAGAGAGAGATTAGCAATTATCATTATTATACTCTAGCAAAACTACCCGGCGTTGTTTTGCCAAAGACAGATAATTATCAGAAAACTTCAGCGTTAAATGCCTCTTGTCTTGTAGAGAACAGATACTACGGCCAAGGGGCTATAAATATTTTTTTTTATATATATAACTAGGTATTTTTTTAATGAATAAAAAAAAAAGTGTATAACTTTTTTTTTATTCATTTTACTTTTTGTTTATTCATATTAATAATAATATTTGTCCAACATTCGTACTTGGCATTCATAAAAAGGAAATATATTTTACTTTTAATTTATTAATGCAAATAATATTATAGGGTCTGCAACAAACTGTCTGTGCCTAAAATGAACAAATGTTTTCTTTATTCATCATTTCTATATCACCATAAACAAAGGATTATATTTAAATAAATTTTTAAATATACTATATATAATACGGACAATTATGCGTATACACGTATTTGAATGCTTTATTTACGGAAATATTTTTAATAGTCCATAATTAATGTTTTGTGTTGTTTATTTGAAATTTTATTGTATTATTTTGTCTAGATATTTGCAACAGGTTCGTCGCTATTAGCGGTAATCCAATTGATTTAATTAAAAAATTGAACAACTATATATGTGCATGGTAGCTTCCTTCGGTATTGATAGACTATGGATACCTACTGTAAGGGTGCCTGCGCATAGAATTTTTGTGGCAAGAGGTGTGTAATCTCCAACCGGCGTTGTTAAATACTAGTGACAAGTGGAGGTTCATGACGATTGGAAACAATGCCGAGATAAGCGGAAAAGCACATACAGCGCTTAGAATTTCCATATGGTCATCTATCTGGTACTAGTTGCTTAACTTCGGTGATCTGACGAGAACCGATGTGTTAACGTGATTATGCTATATATATATATATATATATATATATATATATATATATATAATGATTGCAACGTCTTGTCAGACGAGTGCCACTCCCTCAGACACTTAAAGTCCATGAACCCAAAAATGACTTGCATCGCCATAGGACTATTTTTATAGACAAATCCCTGAGGGAGTATCTATACACAGATGATGTTATAGAGTCTTAACTTTGTACGACAGCTAAGTCTCTCTCTCGGTTCAAAATGTTGAGATCCAGCAACAAGCAAGAGCAAGATAACCAGCAACAAGTTAAACTGCAGACCAGCTTAATGCGGGTACTGGTCTCCCGCTATATGTTTTTTTTAAATCAGAGATCTGCTTCTCCTAGAAAGGTTGACTTCACCATGGCTTACAGGAGCCCTCTCCACCCCAGCACACACATACACACAAACACACACGGTGCTAGTTGGCCATTGACCCCGTAAAAAGGGTTCATTCGCCCTTTGAAAGGTCTTGTTTTTAATCCTTCAGGGAGACTAGCCACCCTCCTCACCAAACCAGTCTGGTGGGGGAACCAGTTTAGTCGCCGGTGACCCGTCCATCAGGCAGGTAGTACTGGGTTACATGGTACCAGTAGCATATGATATGACCTGACTATATATATATATATATATATATATATATATATATAATGAAAAAATGACAAAAGTTTATATTCCAAATTTCATAATATTGACCATCTTACAATTTATTCTTTTTATTAATTTTTAATTTTTTCGCTCAAGATAAACAATTATGTTAACGGAGTATATAGCGAATTCATAAATAAATAAATTTATAGTTTTAGAATTAAGAAATACAAAGAATTATAATTAATAATTAATTTAATTATAACAATAATAAGAACTTATAGTTTTAAATTCAGATTAATTAATAATTTAGTATAATAGGAAATTGAAAATAAGTTTGTTTTTTGTTTGTTTGTTTGTTTGTTTTGTTTTTGTTTTGTTTTTAGTTTTACATGTGTAATGGATTGTAATCATCGATATCATTTGGGTAAACTGTAAATTTGGATATATTAATTATAAATGATAAATTTAATAATTAATAACTCGAGCATTTCTGGCATAATATACCTAAATTGATAGAATTTGTTAATAAGCATGTGTGGGTTTAGTTTATTTCTAAAATTCAAAATGGCGTAATGGAAGAAAAATATATATAGGAATTTGCAACTTCTCTACCAATTTTCGAATTTTTTTAATTATGTTCAAACGTATTTTATTTGTTTTTTGGTGGATTGATTGCTGCTATTTCTTCTGGTGAATTACGGGGAAAATAGATTCACTGATTAATATAATAATTAAGTGATTGATTTTGTGCTACAAAACAGATGCTGTCAAGAATTGTAAATGTTAACTGAATTAAGGAAATAAATCGTAAGATGGTCAACATCATGAAATTTGGAATATAGATTTTTGTCATTTATTCATTATTTGTTCTGTAATTACATTGAGCTTCTTAAATAAGGATTGGTATATATAAAAAGGAAATAGAAGTGAAAAAAGAATATTTGTACAGAAATATATGTGTGTGTGTGTGTGTGTGTGTGTGTGTGTGTGTGTGTGTGTGTGTGTGTGTGTGTGTGTGTGTGTGTGTGTGTGTGTGTGTGTGTGATGTTATAATAATTAGATCATTATGGCCGGATGTTACGACATTTAAAAAAATAAATAATAAAATTTCAACGACATTTCTCGCGGTTGAGATTGGTCTTGAGATTAGTTCCTTGCTAATGGAGTCAGAGATAGCTTCGTGGCCTGGTTCGAATATCCCGGCTGGTAGTAACCCTGCACTGACAATTCCCGTAAGGATGAAATATCAGTGTCTGCAGGTATTAAAAATTATTATTTTAAAAATTATACATAGATGTATATACTCTTCAGTTAACGACGCTGTACAGTTAACAAAACATTTTGCACTTGTGTTTTAAAGATCCTTTGGAGATTTGCTTTTCAATAACTAAACTGCAATTATAAAGAGAACCCAAAACACGATCTCATTTAAAAGATATATAAATTTTAACGTTTATGTATTCATACAATTAAATGTGAAAACTGTGCAATAAATTAAATATTTTAACTTTTGGTTTTCAATTAGTTCAAGTAATAAACATGTTTAATCCAGTTAGTCTCATAAATTATTACAATCCTGTGGTATACAAAAGCGTTTTTAGAGGATTCGGCTTTCGATTAGAGTTTGGAGAGGAGTAGTACCTTTCTGTGATTGCCATTTCCTGTCATTCTACACTGGTCATGTCATGCGCAAATAGCCGAATAACCGTCTATGAAGATCTACATCTGTCCCAAGCTAATAGGCATAAAACGGCCTATCTAGAGGAGTACACTTTGAAAAATCCCTTTATTCTTTCTTGGTAATGTAGTTTCTGTAGCTACCATCTATACAGGGAATATTGAAGTATCATGAAATATAATGTTTGGCAATGAGAAGTTACACTATCTGAACCATAGAGAGTTAACTTGTTTATTTATATCGATGCGTTTAACAAGTATCTATATTATATTTCTATTTGTCTATCTCTCTCTTCCACTTTTTCTCGGAAACAACTGGGCATGATCCGGCTGACATTTTGTATAGACTTTAAGTTGCAACGAATTAAATATTGTGGTATCTGTTCGGTGCACAGTTATGGATTAATAAGGATAACTAGGATTACTATTTAATGTAAAAATGGGCACGAATTTAACCATATTAAACCATCAATTTGACATAAATCATTCATTCAGATTAACGAGCTATAATATTATCCTGTTTTTAAGCGACTAAAAATCTACTTATGGTATAATCTGCTAAACCATACATGTGATTACACAAAACAAAAATGAACGAAGTTTTGTTCTCAAGAATATGGCGAAGCTCTGCAGAGTATTCACATGGATGGATGAGTAAAGTTAATTTTTCCTCCGTATTTTGTGAATATTTTTTAGTACAAGTTACATAAAATATGTTTCGTAAGCGAAAACAAAATTATGAAGAATTCTTAGTAAAATTGTTTATAAAATAATTAAATGATTTCAGTGCCATCAGCTATAATCGAAACCGAAACCAAAACATACTAAGAATTCTAATTATTTCTTATTATTCTTATTATTTTTGTCAAGAAATGGAAGTACATAACAATTAAATGACCCGGATGCAATTCCAAATCTTGTTCCGTGTTGTTAAAAACAAAAATAAATCAATAGATTTCGTCGGGTTTTTTTATTTTTTTATTTAAACTATGAATTTTTTTTTTAATCATATACAAAGGAAGCTGTGGAGTTCTTACTCTTACAACTAAAAGGCGTAAATACTGCTAGCCATATAACTGGCTACTTATTTGAAAAGAGAAAATTGTTCGATATTCACCGATAAAAAAGGAAAGAAAGTCTTGATTTGTCCTTTTCATCTTTTTTTTTCTTCTTCTTCTTCTTCTTCTTCTTCTTCATTTTTCGTTAATTTTAGTTTGTCGACATTCGTCTATAAAAGGAGAGAGGGGAGGAGACAAAATAAATAAAAGACAATCTGATTTATATATTTAATAGCGTCTATGTTTGCATTCAGCTCATAACACCACATGTTTTTATTATTTTATCTATTTTTTTTACATTTCATATTTTCAATTTTGAGAGTGGGGTTCAATCGTATATTCAGTATTCACTGAGAGGAAATAAGCGTAAGCAATGGTGACTAAAATATACTTCAGTAAATTAATAGTCTTCAATCCCGTCGAAGCACACCCATCGTTAACTAAGAATTAATTAAAGATACTGTGTACTTTTGTATTAAGTCAGTATCAACATTTTATTCTTTAATAATTTGTATGTTATTAATACGAAATAGGTTAGAACGTTGTATTCACCTTGTATGAATGGCAAATGCCGACATACTATGACCGTATCCATTTCCAAAACTAATTTGATTAAATATTTTACCCTCAGTTCGATATGTATTAGAAAAAAAAACAAGCTGAAATAACAGAGTCAATATTTATAAATGGGGGGCGTTCCGAGGTCTAAGAGTGCTGTGTAACAAGATAAGAGAGATTATTAGGGTGGAGAAGGGTGTGAGGAATAATGTTAGTTTCTTTATATAATTGAGAGTCCATTTATTAAGGCCCGATGGCCACTCGAGGATAAGGGTTAATGAATGTAAGATGGTAGTGTAGTAATTGTTAATGGTGTAGATTGAGTAGAACTTGATTATTTATTTACGGCTCAACAAGAACTTGTTTACATTGGATTTGAAGGCTACACTGTTGTATTTAACCGGAAGTCAGACCAGCGGAACAGTGTTCCAGATCGTGCAGTTCCCAGAAAGAAGCCTTGTTTAAGGAATTTTAGATTTAGTGGCAGATAGAGAGTGGGGGAAATCATATATAGTGGGTGTAACTAGTCAAGTGGGGATTTTTTTGAAAGTTTGGTAAGGGGGAACCATAGATTGGAGTTCAGTCGAGCACTTGCCATGAAAATAACGACAAAGTAGTTACAAACTCGCAACATCTCTTCTATAGGAAATGGATTGCAGTGAAGAGAAAGGGGAATCATCTACAAGGTTTCGAAGGCGGTTTTGAACTCTGGCAGGATAGGGCGCGCCGAGCAGCTCCTGCCCATATGTGGCAACAGTACTTCATTTTAGGGAGTACCTGGCTCTTATACAGAGAGAGGATTGCATCAGTAGTGAGATACCTTCTGGAGCGGTAGAGTGATCCAAAATAACTAAGTCTCAAAACAAGTAGTAGTAGTAGTAGTAGTAGTAGTAGTAGTAGTAGTAGTAGTAGTAGTAGTAGTTACTAGGAATATGTCGTGGAAATTTTACAGTTGTTTGCATCCTCTTTATAATTTTCTCATAATTATAATATTTTCTCATGAAATAAAAAATGCGTCATAGGTTTAATGTATTATCAAAGACAATCGTCTCTTCTTCTTTTACTTTTGTTCACATTAAACGAGGCTAATCGCTACTTAGACATAAGGAGTTACAATTTGTGAACATGTCTACAGGAAACTATGTAAGGAGATGAATGATATGTCTATTAACATTACAGTTAAACGTCTGCGTGTTAGTACAGTTGGGGAAGCAGAGAAAGAATTCCAAGTCTAGCAGTTCGAGGAAAGAAGCTATTAGAATAGAAGGCTTTCCGGCATCTAGGAGGGGGGGCACAAGTGCAAGTAGTTCATCAGAGCACATTCTATTAAAGCAATTGTAAAACACGCATAGAGATGCGACATTACTGCTATGGAACAGAAGTTGGAGCTTCACTGATAGTGCTCAACCTATTAGATTGAAGACTCTTTTTTGAGGATGCTGTATAAGAGCGAGATACTAGTGGTAGGTGTATCAGCTCATATGTGGCAAAAATATTTCATACATGGGCGAATAGTGACATTGTAGGGATATGGGATACTCACGATCGACAAGTTTCTTTGCAGCAGCCTTTGCCATGTCGTCAATTTTTCCCCAAAAAATATTACCTTCGTCAGCTAAATATTATTTAAATAAAATATCTATATCTTATCTATCTGTTTACCATAACGATGTAAATGTTTTCGCAGTACTGTGACGACCTGCAACCCGTTTGTTGCACAGACGAACGACCATTGTTCATTTTGTAACAACTCTAGTCTTGTTAACACGTCGTAGCAGTTGTAGTCACAGTAAAGTTGGCATCTTTCTTATTCAGCGGTTGTAATAGATAACAGGTATTAATAGTTTACGACATGCGTGTTAATACTTTTTTTATTTTTATTTAACATTGTTCTTAGAATTTTCATATTTTTACTAGAAGCATACTTGGCCATTTTGTGCATCCTTTTGGAGATTCAAACCAAGATATAATAATACTAAATCTTATGTCTAGAATTCTTATTCCGAATTTCGATCCAAACCTATTAGATAGTTTTGATTTTTGAAAAGTCTAAAATTTTACGCCAGTCACATTTTTATAGAGAGTTCATAACATTTTATAAAAAATGAAGAAAAACAATATGAAAATAAATCACTTTAATTATTTTTAAGAAAAACGTTAACAAATTCCTAATGAACCGCCCCTTAAGTAAACACTTCATCAAATCTTCACACTAACGTACTGTACTTGCAATGACCCTTATCCCTGAGTGGCTTCCTGACCTTGATAAGTCGTGACCACCGTTTAAAAAAAAATTCAAGTAAAATTGAAGTTTCGCGATGTTTTTTTTAAGTTACAAAATATTCTCCCTCCTCATGTTAAGAATGGCTCTCTAAATAGTAGCTTTATTGTTTCAGCATGATAACATAAGTGCATAAGTATCTTATTTTTAAGTTCGTTTTTAATTAAAAAAAATAATATGAAAATATAATCTCCTTGTTGACGACTGAATGCTGTCTGTTTTTGTGTTGTGATTGTGATTTTTTAATTTAACAGTTTTTTAAGGAAAATCATCTTTTTGCAAAATTGTTTTTGTTAATCATTTTATAATCTTTTTTAAGCATTAAAAACTTAAATATTTAAAAGTTTTTTAATTAATAAAAACAATATGAACTATGAATTGTTGATGACTGGGTGTTGTTTGTCTTTGTGTTGTGTTTTAAATGAACATGGTTATTTTTGTTATGGTTATTAGACAATGTTATTTTTGTTATGGTTATTATAACATGTTATTTTTTGTTATGGTTATTATAACATGTTATTTTTTGTTATGGTTATTATAACATGGTTATTTTTGTTATTGTTATTATAACATGGTTATTTTTGTTATTGTTATTATAACATGTTATTTTTTGTTATGGTTATTATAACATGGTTATTTTTGTTATGGTTATTATAACATGTTATTTTTTTGTTATGGTTATTATAACATGGTTATTTTTGTTATGGTTATTATAACATGGTTATTTTTCTTATGGTTATTATAACATAGTTATTTTTGTTATGGTTATTATAACATATTATTTTTTGTTATGGTTATTAAAACATCGTTATTTTTGTTATGGTTATTATAACATGGTTATTTTTGTTATGGTTATTATAACATAGTAATTTTTGTTATGGTTATTATAACATATTATTTTTTGTTATGGTTATTAAAACATAGTTATTTTTGTTATGGTTATTATAACATGGTTATTTTTGTTATGGTTATTATAACATGGCTATTTTTGTTATGGTTATTATAACATGGTTATTTTTGTTATGGTTATTATAACATAGTTATTTTTGTTATGGTTATTATAACATGGTTATTTTTGTTATGGTTATTATAACATAGTTATTTTTGTTATGGTTATTATAACATGGTTATTTTTGTTATGGTTATTATAACATGGTTATTTTTGTTATTGTTATTATAACATGGTTATTTTTGTTATGGTTATTATAACATGGTTATTTTTGTTATTGTTATTATAACATGGTTATTTTTGTTATAGTTATTATAACATGGTTATTTTTGTTATGGTTATTATAACATGGTTATTTTTGTTATGGTTATTATAACATGGTTATTTTTGTTATGGTTATTATAACATAGTTATTTTTGTTATGGTTATTATAACATGGTTATTTTTGTTATGGTTATTATAACATGGTTATTTTTGTTATGGTTATTATAACATTGTTATTTTTGTTATTGTTATTATAACATGGTTATTTTTGTTATGGTTATTATAACATGGTTATTTTTGTTATGGTTTTTATAACATGGTTATTTTTGTTATGGTTATTAAAACATGGTTATTTTTGTTATGGTTATTATAACATAGTTATTTTTGTTATGGTTATTATAACATGGTTATTTTTGTTATGGTTATTATAACATGGTTATTTTTGTTATGGTTATTATAACATAGTTATTTTTGTTATGGTTATTATAACATGGTTATTTTTGTTATGGTTATTATAACATGGTTATTTTTGTTAGGGTTATTATAACATAGTTATTTTTGTTATTGTTATTATAACATGGTTATTTTTAAGTTTCTTTTTCTTTTAAATCAAATTATTTTTCTTTTAATAATTTTATTTCAATTTTATTTAAAGAAAAAATATATTGTTATATAGGGGTGTTATTTTCGATGTATCAAATCTGAGACTATGTTTCGTTGTTCTTATTTAAGGAAGTCTTAGTGTCTTATGAGAGTCTTAGTGAGAGATTAGAGTCTTAAGAGTGTTCATGTGTTGGGTGTTCATATGTCTTAAGATGTTCATGTTGTAAGAGATAGCATATTGGAGACATAAACAGGTATATATAAAGAGAGAGACAGTTCTGTATATATATATATATATATATATATATATATATATATATATATATATATATATATATATATATATATATAATAGACAGTGTGCATGTTACTACAAGAGAACCAATTCAATGAGAGGAGATTTATGAATATCTTGATAGATAGACCGAGCGTGCGTTTGACATTTACGTTTTGACAGCTGTGCATATAATATAAACACGCTACCTTTCTCGTTGTAATGATGAACACAGAAGACGCAGATACACAAAGATGATGACGTCCTTTATTTCATGACCGGTCCATGATTTCACGTGAGGAATTCAAAGTTTCTTTACATGATTATTTCTAAAACCCTCCTCGCATCCAGAGGGTGCCGAGAATCGGTCTGAACCTCTCTGTTCCTCTTATCTGACTGATCTAACTCTCTCTAACTAACTTCGAACTCTTTCCTATATTGAGAACTCGTCACGTCATCGCATGATTAAACATGTGCTCATAAAGCACGTTGCTTGACATGCATCACGTTGCCAAACTTGACATGACCCCGAGTTCAGTAACCTATTTTTCAAATAACATTTTTACAAAATGTGTTTACAATTCCAATTGACGATTAAATTCCTTATTTAAATTTTCACAGAAACAAATTTCATTATTACATTCCTTTTCCAGATATGTAAGCTAAACGATTGCAATTCTTTATTTCAATAACATTCTGTATTTATTTTAACTTATGATTAGAATTTTCAATTCCAAATCTAGCTTCGCAAGTTCGAATCCTTGACTATCCTATTTCATATTTACATTCAACTAATTCCCTATTTTTTTACTTACATGAAAAGGGGCCATGTAACAATATTGGTTTACTGAATTAATTCTTAAAATCTAAAAAAAAAAAAAAAAACTTTTACTATAATGATGAATCGCTAATTTGATGCCGAATCGTCATACCCTCCCCCTGCCGAATCGGCCACACGCCGGATCCGTTACGGCGACGCGGAATCGGCTACGCCGAAACGTATCAAACCCGCCAACTCTGGGGTTTTTACCTCGGTATAATCACGTTGGCACGATACGGCATCATCTCGGTGACACACCGGTTCTCGTTAGATCACCGAAGTTAAGCAACGTTAGCCTGGTAAGTACCAGATGCGTGACTAATTTGGGAATACAAGATAGGTAATCGATTTGTAGAATAGCAGATGCTGAGTGTATGGGGACGACGACACCTCTGTGCAAGAGTTGCGAAAGCCTAATGACGGGGATATAAATGCGACTAAGGACTGTTTGTGAATTTTATACTAGCATGAAAATCCTCCTCCGGAGGAATCTGGTTAAATTCGCTTCAGGATTAGTGCCGCAGTTTCATCCATTTCATTTTTACCTCGACATCAACATCAACAGCGATTAAACCGTTTTTGTGATGGCCTATCCCCTGTTTATTGCGGTGCAGTTCTATGGGGTTCACCTTCTCATGATCTGTATTCTCTCTTTGAGAAGAGGTTAGTTTATTACTAATCACCGGGGATATTCCGACGAGATTATCCAGGCATCTTTTGCAGGGTCACAGTGCTAGCTTTTTCAATTCCACCTTAGTGTCACATTTCGCGCTGTGTGAGGGAAATAAATAGCAACGTCAGTTACAAATAACACTTTTTGGTTTGTCGAGCTTAAGTCTGAAATAGCATTTTTATCGCTCAACCTTAATTTGTGTAACAAAGTAAGAGATATTACTAGCGTGGAGAAGAGTGTATGGGAGAATGCATTGTGAGTGCTTCAACGGAATATTTTTAGTTTTTTATATACTTAAGAGTCATCACTTATAAAAGTCAGAAAGCCACTCGAGGATAAGGGTTGCTGAATGTAAGGTGGTGGTATTGTAATCGTTAATGGTGTAGATTGAGTAGAATTTGATTATTATTTTTTTTTAATTCAATTTTCCCCCCAAACAAGGCACGGTGCCACTTTGAAGTAGGGGCTACTATGTGGGGACATACGTTGCAGGGGTATTATGAAGGGAGACGAGTAGCAAAATGTCTGTTCACATTACACTTGAACTTCTGCATGTCAGTACAGTTGGGAAAGCAGAATCCCGGAAGGGAGTTCCAAAGTCTAGCAGTTTTGGGGAATAAACTATTGGAGTAGAAGGCCTTCTTACACCTAGGGATCTCTACTGTGAGGGGGTGGGATTTCGCTGCTTGTTGGGTTTGTCGGGGGTATTCACGTCGAGGGGGGTACAAGTGCTTGTAGTTCGTCAGAGCATTCACCATTAAAGTACTTGTAGAACAGGCAGAGGGATGCAACATTTCGTCGATGGGACAGAAGCTGAAGTCTAGATGACAGTTCGAGACCTATCAGGTTGACGACTCTCCTTGAACCCTGTCCAGATGTCAAAGTTAAGTTAAAATTAGCATAATACTTTTTTATCTTTTAAGATTAGTTTAGATATGGTATTTATTATTATTATTATTATTATTATTATTATCATTATTATCATTATTATTATTATTATTATTATTATTATTATTATTATTATTATTTTGATATGACAGGCTTAAGTTTGGCATACCAAACTTAAATTTGATAAGCGAATATTAAGTATAAATATTATTGTCTAACTTAATTTTAACATGGCATTAAGTTTAAGTTTGAAATATGTTGTTTAATTTCATATATCATTTCATTAAGTCTGTCAAGCTTTACTTTGAAATAGTATTTTCGAATTCTCAAAAATAGGTTTTTGATGAACTGTAAAACTTAAATTTAAAATATCATTTTAGTTGAAATATTATTCTTTTGTCTGCCAAGTTGAATTCTTGAAATATCGTTGTCTTTTGTCAGTCAATCTTTTGGTCTGTCAGTTTGAAATATTATCTTTAATCCGTCAACATTAAGTTTGAAATTTTTAGATATGTGGAACTTAGAATTGAAATAGCATTTATTGAGCCTACAAACTTATGTTTGAAATTATATTTTTTGTTGTTGTTCAACTTAAATTTCGTACACAAAACTAATGTTTCTGAACAATAATTTTTCATATCTCAACATTAAGATTTTAATATTTTTGTGGCGAGACAAGTCTCGCTTGAATTCGAAATAGTAATTATATTTTTTCTTTTGAGCTTAGTTTTATAATAATATTTTGATGCATCAAATCTAAGTTTGAAATAATATTTTTTGCTTTTGAGCTTAGTTTTATAATCATATTTTGATGCATCAAATCTAAGTTTGAAATAATATTTTTTGCTTTTGAGCTTAGTTTTATAATCATATTTTGATGCATCAAATCTAAGTTTGAAATAATATTTTTTGCTTTTGAGCTTAGTTTTATAATCATATTTTGATGCATCAAATCTAAGTTTGAAATAATATTTTTTGCTTTTGAGCTTAGTTTTATAATAATATTTTGATGCATCAAATCTAAGTTTGAAATAATATTTTTTGCTTTTGAGCTTAGTTTTATAATCATATTTTGATGCATCAAATCTAAGTTTGAAATAATATTTTTTGCTTTTGAGCTTAGTTTTATAATAATATTTTGATGCATCAAATCTAAGTTTGAAATAATATTTTTTGCTTTTGAGCTTAGTTTTATAATAATATTTTGATGCATCAAATCTAAGTTTGAAATAATATTTTTTGCTTTTGAGCTTCGTTTTATAATCATATTTTGATGCATCAAATCTAAGTTTGAAATAATATTTTTTGCTTTTGAGCTTAGTTTTATAATCATATTTTGATGCATCAAATCTA
>NC_136519.1:70294396-70351896 GCF_053919585.1 Euprymna scolopes
ATATATATATATATATATATATATATATATATATATAGAGAGAGAGAGAGAGAGAGAGAGAGAGAGAGAGAGAGAGAGAGAGAGAGAGAGAAATAGATGTTATTTGCTTTTGTTTTATCGATACGTTTTGAATGAATTCAATTTACGAAAGTGCATTTTTACCTAAATGCGAGTTAGGAATAATTTTCCCTTTAACCAATTTGGTACTCCCACATGGGGAGCGGTATATATATATATATATATATATATATATATATATATATATATATATATATATATATATATATATATTATTTTTAAAATATAATTATCCACTGACACGTGTTTCGTCGTTTACGACTCATCAGAGTGGCTGAATCTAGCAAGATTCGAAGTTGTTGATGAAAAAAATGAATACCAACTGTATTAATTGGAAAGGTCCTATTCGTTAGCTGAAAATTTTTTACAATATTGTTTTGTTTTTGTTATTGTTCTTTACTAAGGCGCTGATGAGACTCAAGTTTGTGCAAATTATAATTTGATGAACAGTTATATTCTTATATGCCAACACTAAGGGGCTGAAACAATTTTGTGACCAATAAAAAAAAAATCCGAAAATGAGTAAATACTTGTGTATTTATCCTTATTAGCCTGTATCTTGTAAGAAAAAATACACACGTGCGCGTGCACACACACACACGCACACACACACGCACACACACACACAGACACACACACACACATATATATATATATATATATATATATATATATATATATATATATATATATATATATTATAGCTATATATATATATATATATATATATATATATTATAGCTATATATATATATATATATATATATATATATATATATATATATATATATATATATATATTATAGCTGATAAAAAAGGAGGACTGAGTTTTTTGGATCCATGATAAAAAGAAGGATGGAAGGAAAACATTTAATGGAGTTTAAAAAAAAAAGAGAATTATTACATAAATAAGGAGGTAAAGTCAGCCGACCGGATTTCGTCTTCACTCTTCAAGGTCGGATTGAGTTATTTTTTGTTTTGTTTTTTGTTTTTTGTATAGGGAAACGTATTCAAACGGGGAACGACTAAAATAAAATCCAACGATCGGAAAGAAAAAAATAGGGGAACGACAAAAATAAATCTATCGTTATGATAATTATATAATAGAGAAGAAATGCCTTAGAGACTAATCACGTCCAGACCCAAAAGACAATCTTTGCTTATATATAGAAGGTCTACTTAAGCGGACGTTAATAGTCTCTAAGACCTTCAGATGAAATAACGAATGAGCGTGACTTAGGGTAAAAAATGAGTCATTGCTGAAATTCATTGCACATCGCGTGTTTTTAAGCAAATGGTCCGTTATTGCAGAACCATACGTATTACTCAAAAACATTCGTTCGTCGGTAGATTCAATTCCTGATTTTGCTGGGTACATGTTGCACGAGACGATATAACCCAATGGTCGTTCTGCCAACGTAGTAAGAACTGCAACTACATTTACATTGATAAATGGCATTATTCATATGATGAGGGTGGGGGGCAGACCGTCCTTTCGAGAGAATGGCAATAATGGTTTTGTAAACAACTGTTCTACTCTGTTTGGCGAATTTTTCACTTATTGTCCCTAACCAAGGTAAACGAATGTAAATTGGACATTTAGCCGTCATCTTAGTTTTTATTTAAGAAAAATTGTTTATTTTCCTTTTTATGACTGAGTTAATCACATGAAGCCATGTGTGTGTGTGTGTGTGTGTGTGTGTGTGTGTGTGTGTGTATATATATAATTATATAGTTATAGTTACACACTAGACTAGACTATTGTCTGTTAAATCTTATAGCCCGCTGACTTAGAATAATACTTTATGCCAAATAGATGGTTGAATATGGTTAAATTTGTGTTAATTTCTTGCAGTAAAAACTAATCCCTATTAATCTCTGTTAATCCCTAATTGGATACCATAATACTTAATTCGCTGCATTTTATCATTAGAAAGATACATACAAAATTTCACCCAGCTCGGCCTAGTAGTTTCGAAAAAAAAAAAAAGTGGAACGACATTTATTTCTTTGTTATTAAAGCCGTGACGTTACTCACGTGATGTAGAACGTTCTCCACGTCTCTCAATTGAGATCTTTGTCTTTTTTTTTTATAATCCTCCACCACACACATACAGGTGACGTCACTGCTCACGCATTTACATACGCACATCCGCGCTAAATGAAGCAAATGAACAAAAAGCTGAAGAAAATGAGAAACTTTTAAATAATCAACCGTGATAATCATATGTGAGGTTGTTACATGTTAAAATAAGAAACCGGTGCAGTTCCAGAAGAACGCTTACAGTTTAAATTCCAGGATGCCAAAATTAGTCTCACAAGATATTTTTCTTCATCTAATTTTTTTTTTTTTTTTTTTTTTTTTTTTACTCATGTTCACCTTAAAAAGGCATCACATGGGACCACGTTTACAGGGGACTATGCAAGGAGATGGGCAAGATGTCGGTTTACATTACATTTAAATTTCTGCATGTCAGTACAGTCAGGAAAGAAGGAAACAGGGAGGGAATTCCAATGTCTAGCACTCCGATGGAAGAAGCTGTTAGAGTAGAAGTATTTCCGGCATCTAGCACTTCTATAGTGAAGGGGTGGGAATTTGTTGCTAAACAGACTCGTCGGAGGCATGTACGTTCAGTGTGATAATTTCATCAGAGCACATTCCATTAAAATACTTCTAAAATACGCACAGAGATGCAACATTGTGGCGATTGGACATGGGTTGGAACTTAGTTTACAGTACGGGACCAATTAGATTTAGTATCCTTCTTTTTTTTTTCTTTTTTTTTTTTTTTTTTTTTGCCTTGTCCAAGCGGGAAGACTAGTGCTGGATGCACAAACTCAGATATGGGAACAATACTCCATGCATGAACGAATGGTGGCTTTGTAGAGATACAGGATACTCTCAGATGCGAGTAATTTTCTAGCAATGACGGCTGCACACTAGTAATAGCTATAGCTTCTTTCCAGGCGTGATGAGATTTTAGTTGATCTTGGAATAATGCCCCAATTCCATACGTAACCGTTTGTAGAGATTATCACTGCCGGGAAAGCAATCAATTTTACCATTCCGTGTCTACCGAATGTGAGGGGAGGTAAGAGATATGTCATTAGTAACATCAGTTTAGTAGAATGGTGGCGCTGTACGCTCAGCTCTGATTAGTGACAAGAGTTATGAATATCTATTGAATCCCATTTTTTTCTCTTCAGAAAAAAATAATTAATTTTACTGACGACGTCGAAATGGACGTTCTTTATAAAACTGATGAAAAATAAATATATTGAGAAAATAAAATGGCTGATTAAGAAAATCATTTTTCATTTTGCGGCGGTTTAGAAAGGAGAAATAAATTAGGGTATGGTAAGGAGGCAAGCGGAGTGAGGTAGAGAGAAAGTAAAAAGAAAGCTAAATGGTGAGGTAGAGAGAAAGTAAAAAGAAAGTTAAATGCGATGTGATATTAAAAACGAAAAGACTTAAACAAAAGGGCGGATATTATTTGGCTTTTTTGGACTACGGTTCTCATCTTGCGGGTAATTTGCACAACCTTTTAACCAATGTAATTTTTTGAGGTGTATCTTGCTGAACTTGGGAATTTTTCTATTGAACTCAGGAATTTGCACGGAATTTCGAACGGAACCCTTTATTTAATCCATAAGGTAGCACGCTCTCGTTTCGTTAATAATAAGTTCTATGTAATTCGCTGTTAAAATAGGTTTGGTGTCGTCCACACTGGGGATTGTGAATTGCTAAGGATTTTTACGCAATCATGGCTAGTGGAATGAGAGCACAAATAAAATTATAAGTTAATTTTGGTACTTTTTATGAGTCAATATCTAAAAAGTTCAGTATAAACGTCATCAATTCCCAGTTTCATCGGAGACTTTTGAAACTGGCAAAGATTAACGAACTTCACCGAAAAAACTGAATGCATTTGTTCGTAATTCCTTGCAGATTTCAGAGTACGACAAAAAGATTCTCGAATTTGGCAGAAAGATTCCTAGTTTGAAAATATACGCCTGCAGAAAGTCGGAGGTTACACCGACCGAATTGCTGTGAAAATAAGGCTCAAAATGAGAACAGTAGTCCAAAGTATCCAAATAATTATTATTTGGATAATTTGGACTACTGTTCTTTAATTAATCCTCATCTCAAAAATTTAGAAACAGCATGCTTTGAAAATTTGTATCTCTACATGAAATGATTTCTTGTAAACGGTTCATCCCTACCCTCACCTCCCCCGTAAACTAGTATTAATAAACTAAGCTAGTTTAGCAGTGGTGGAGAATTTTTTTTTTTTTAATATAAAAGTCGAATTTTCATAAATAAATACGAGTGGGGATGTCCATCTTACATTTTTCAGTATTATTCACACCTGAAAAAAAAAACACACTGCGACTTGGATGTAGGGAGTAAGTAATTCCCAATTCTATTCTTCACATCACTCGCACGGAGAATTGAACCTTCAACCTCAATAGAGTGTCACTTAGAACTGAAATTTACCAAGTACTTTATCTGTTGCACCACAGTTTCTTGCGTTAATTAAATAAGTGGCCTCATTCGAAATTTCGTCCAGATTCCTGAATTAAACAGAAAGATTCCCGAGTTCGATTAGATGTGACCTAACCACATATGATGGTCAAAAATTATATCAGTAACGGTGGAATAAGAGTTGAATTAAAGCTTTTTATTATGTGAACAATCTCAGGTAACAACCGGTGGTCTTGCTGATCTAAATTGTTTGGTTGGTGACGCAAAATACAAGGAAAATGACTTCGGAAATATGGAGACTCTTAATAAAATTAATAATATTGTTTTGTGACGTGAACGGTTATATTGGTGGCGAATAGTATTGTTTTGTCTTAAATATGACATTGGGTTCAAGGTTTCAGGATTTCCCCTATGTGAGAAATTAAATTCATGTTGGAAAATTACTTAATTAATATACACAAATGATTTAGCCAAGTTAGCCAATCAGGGCGAATCTAATTTTGACGTAATGAAGATGGATTGGCTAAATGAAAAACTTATACTTCTCATACTCACATCGTCACCTCTTTATAAAAGTGTGTACGGAGTGTTTTTTTGTTTGTTTGTTTGTTTGTTTGTTTGTTTTGTTTTGTTTTTGTTTTGTTTTGTTTTTTGTTTTGTTTTGTTTTTTTGTTTTGTTTTTTTCTTGTTTTGTTTTTTTCTTGTTTTGTTTTTCGCAAGTTAAGTCGAATCAAGTCAACCCATGCTACACCTCCGTCCACTGACCGTCAGATGGAGAGAGGGGAGATGAGACAATAGGTAGTCGAAAAAAGTTTCTTCTGAGTCACTGCTTGTTGAAAAAAAGCTGCTTGTTGAAAAAAGAGGCATATACATTTTTTCATTTCATAACTATGAAATACCATTTTTGTATTCAGAATTTATTTAATAATTAATATTTATAAACTAAAACCCAAAGATTTACGTCTGTAGTCAATTATTTGTTGCATATAAAATGCATGACAAACGAATGATACCAATTGGAATTAATTTATCTCAGGAGACAGTAAGTAGGAAGAGAAGGGCCGCAAACCCAGAGCCCGCGAACCATGGCCCACATATTCCTGGAGACTTTGAGTTGTTCACTTTGATTATTTTGTTTTAATTCTTTTTTTTTTCTTTTTCCTGCGAGCTACTGTTAAAGCAAGGAGTACAGGAATCGTGCATGAAACCCGTCATCGTAGAAACTACTGAGACCACGCTATTGAACTTTCTTGGGTGTTCCGAAATTGGAACCAGTTAGGTCTACACTTGTGTACCGGTGAACAGAACGGTCTTCATCGTGTTATATTGGTCCCGTTTGACCAGGGCATGGCCTTTGACTGGGAGAAACAAAAGTTTTCACCGAGTTAAAATACACATTCAATTCCAAGCAGTGCCGGGTAGTCATGCTAGAATATTATAAATTTCCCGCTTTCTTACGTTCATTAAGTTTGATTATAGTAAAAAATATAATGCAATAATTTTAGATTTTTTGCTAATTTTTTTTTTTTTTTTTTTTACCGAAACAAAGTTGTGTTGTATGGAGCTGTATTTTAAGTCATGCCGTCATCTGTTTGTGACGTCATCACTTATGATGACATCTATTGTGCACCGGGACAAACAAACAAGATAAAAAAAAAGAAAAAAACAAGCTCCACAGTTTTAGTAGCATGAGAGGCCACCACAGGTCCAGGCGTCCGTCAAGTACACGACCTATAAATCGAGTGACGGGTCATCTGTATAAAGGGATCCTCTTTCCACTCCCTCCCTCCCTATTTCTCTCTCTCCCTTTCTCTCTCTTTCTCTCTCTCTCTCTCTGTCTTTCTCTTTCTCTTTCTCTCTCTCTCTTTTACTTTATAGATGCCATTATTTTGTGATTTTACTGACTATACTCTGTCAATCTATTTTAATGGATGATTTCATCATATTGTGACGTCATCATTTACTGACCTTATTCAGTGCGCATGAGGACAAAATCACAGACAAGCAAAATCCGGAGAGAGTTTTAGTAATATATAAATATAAGTAGATTATTTCCTTCTTACCTTTCTTTCTTTTAACCTTTGTTTCTTTGTTTCTTAGATATTTCTTTTCGGTCTTCTTTTATCGGGTTCTACTAGATCAGGCTGTCCGAAGACATTGGCTTTCTAATTTAAATGCACCAAGTATTGATATTATTTTTTTCTTTTCCTTTTTGCAAAACTCAATCGTGTTCTGCAAAACCAAACATAAAAACAACAATTTTTCTCCACACTAACTAAATTAAACACCATGAATATGACGGCCCTGTCGGTGGGGCATTAGAATACACCGACTGCCTCCCTGCAGAGGGTAAAAGTCCCTCAATGGGGGTCCTGGATATGACCTTAAACTATATCCAGTGGTGAGGCCCCAGCTTGCGGGCTTTGGGGAGTGTGAAGCCACCCTTTAATTACCATTGCTCCCAGGTCCACTCTGACCCGGAGTGGTAGTACCTGTTAGGGTTCCAACTATGGGTTAAATAGAAACCGACTTGAAAACAACAAATATATTCTATTAAAAAAATTTTCTTAAATCTTTAGATTCGGCATTAAATAACCTGAAAAGGGTTGATATGCCGTAAAACAAAAACAACCAACCAACCAAAAACCATGAATATGAATAGATTAACGCTATAAAGAACTTGATGTATAAAATTTCTTATCCAGAATTGCCTTATTCGGTCTTAAATAAACCGAAAAACGGTTTCTTTGCTATAAAACAAATCAATCACACGATGAATTCGAAGATATAAACAACTTGAAGAATAAGAAAAAAGTTTTTTTTTCAAAATTACTCAATTCGATATTAAATAACCGAAATGGGTTGATACGCAGTAAAATAAAATAACCTCACTAACGTCTCTGTTCCTATTTTCTTTCTATTCTTTCTTTTTATTTATTTTCCTTTCCAAAACGTCACAAAATGAAATATGTTTTTCCCCTCCGCCATTTTCCCTATCCGTGTTTATATTCCCACAATCTTATAAATCTCTTTCATTTCTCCTTAAAATCCCTATCGTTAATTCTATTTTCTGGAAAAATCGATAGGGTAATGCATGACAAAAAAAAGTGGGTGAAAAATATATCGTCATTTTATCATCATCACGATATCTTCTTTGTCACAAATAATCACGACGAAAAAAAAAAACATGGCTGATACTGTAAAAAAATGGTGGATTTTCGATTTCGATGTACATTTTCAGATTCCCAACAAGTGGCGTTGCGTTAATATGTGTTATGTAAGTTAATTAATGAGGATCGTGCGTGAGGATATTCGGATAACTTGTATAATGTTCTAGGTCAATTTTTAAGTATTTTTAATATCAATATGTTCATGAAAGGAAATTTGCTAACTATGAGATCTGACTTAAAAACTAGATTTCTAACTGGCACATATAAAGCTATAAATAAATTTTGGTACCTTTTAAGAATCGTTATCTAAAAAAAATCAGTATTTACGCCATCAATTCCCAGTTTCATCGAAAACTTTGGAAACTGGCGAAGGTTAACGAACTTCACCGAACAAACTGAATGTATTTGGAGCTGAAGTGTTTACTCTTCGGTGTCAAAAATGAAATTGCTTAAACTCGTTTCTGCGCAATTGGTTCGACGCATACACTCACCTGAATTAATAAAAACAAATCAAATACACACTCAACTAATCAGATGCCTTTATCTGAATTTATTAAAATGCCGGTTTGATCTACCTTGAATGTATAGAAAGTCAGATTGTTCTTTAATAAATAGTTGAGCACAAATCCACAATTTAGCTAACATATATTTTACCTCAGCGCGCCCTGCCCCTCTGTCGGCCTTGGGGTGACCTCCTCAACTCACATACATGCACGCAATTCATTAACTTGTTCTCATTATCGTCTGCTCATTCAAAAACAAATATATTCATTTTAAATACTCATAACTTTATCACTTATCTTTCTATAATGCAAACAAATGAACATTGAATCTCTTGACAAAGGTTTTCTTTCCAGGGCAATTGCTCTTGACATATCGAAGGCCTTCGATAAGGTATGACATAAGGGTCTACTTCACAAGATTTCTAGCTACGGTATTACTGGAAATGTTTTCTCAACCATTAAATCATTTCTCTCCGATAGGTTCATAATAGTAGTGGTTGATGGGCAGAAATCAGAGGTGCACAGTATTAATGCTGGAGTCCCCCATCCTAGGTCCAACTCTCTTCCTGATCTACATCAATGATCTCCCAAAACACATACTTAAATCATTCGTTGACATCTATGCTGATGACACGGCCATCTATGGCAACACATCAAAGGCCGTAAATGACAAAGTTCTCTCAAATTCTCTCTCCTCTGATCTTGAGCTCATGGTACAATGGGGGAAGAGGTGGCTGGTCACTTTTAATGCATCCAAAACCAAGCTTCTATCTTTACATCATCAATGCTCTGATCTCCATCTGGCATCAATTGAAATGGATGGCTCTCGTCTCGGAGAGGCTCCATGTTTTGACAAGCATCTGGGTTTGACCTTTACTCCTGGTCTAAAATGGAACACGTAGATCAAATCTGTTGCCAGGGACGCTGTGAAAATAGTGGGATCCTTCTACCGCTCCAGAAGATATCTCACAACTGATGCAATTCTCTATCTTTATAAAAGCCAAGTACGTCCAAGGATGGAGTACTGCTGTCACATCTGGGCAGGAGCTGCTAAAAAACACTCTATCCTGCCTTGACAGAGTACAAAATAGACTTCGTGGTTTAGTGGGGGTACCCTTTTCTCTTCCCTGCAACCTCTCTCTCACAGAAGAGACGTTGCAAGCCTGTCTTTGTTTTATCGCTATTTCCATGGCAGGTGCTCGTCTGAGCTCCAATCCCTCGTCCCCCCTCGCCAATCTTTCACGAGAAACACCCGTCTTTCTGAAACTATTGTCAATAATTTCCCCCACTCTTTATCTGTGCCTAAATCAAAACGTAGATTCCATTGTGTTTATCATATAACATTTCTATCGCTCTCTAACATTTAATTATGAAACCAAAAATAATTTTCATTAAAAATGTCTCGCTAAAATCGGCTCTTCCAAAAACTCTTCCACCCAAAACGGGGATTACGAAATATTATGAGTATTTTTGTTTGTTTGTTTTTATTTTCTTTCTTTATTTTGCTTTGCGAAGTTATTTAACAATCGAAACCGCTGATTTAATCTTATATATATATATATATATATATATATATATATATATATATATATATATATATATATATATATATACTAGCAGTTCAGCCTGGCTTTGCTCGGGCCCTAAGTACTGTTCATAACTTTATGTGCATATGTATATATATATTTAAAAGTTTGACTCATGTCCAGGTAACCTACATTTAAAATTTCAATTATTTAGACCCAAAATGGGCGGAGGAGTTTCGTAGAATTTCAATGGTCAACACTTTCAACTTTGACCTCTTGTAGTCCAAATTTTCGCCCAAAAACTGATTTGAAAGCTTGCTGCATTTCTGAATACCCTTTATGTAAATTTCAAATGTTTAGACCCAAAATTGGCTAAATAGTTTGCTAGAGAACGCAAAGGTAAAATCTTTTGAACTTTGACTCCTTGGCAGCCAAATTTTCGATTAAAAAGCTTTCCATATGCCTGAATACACTTTATGTAAAATTTCAAATGTTTAGCTGAGAGGTCAAATCTAAAAAATAAATTACCCCAATTTTGACCCCTTAACATTTATTGTTTTGGGCTCCAATCAAATTAAAAAGTTTGATCCATGTCCAAGTAACCTACATCTAAAATTTCAAGTGTTTAGATCCAAAATTGGTGGAGGAGTTTTCAAAGTTCAAATCGTTGAGCTTGTACCCCTTGGCAGCCAAATCTTTGGCCGAAAATCGATTAAAAAAAATTTCCAAAATCCCAATACCCCTTATTTCAAATCTCGAGTCTGTAGACTGAAAATCGACAGAGTAGTTTGGTCGATAAATGTACACAGACAGACAATTTCACTTATATATATATATATATATATATATATATATATATATTGTTGTTGTTGTTGTTGTTGTTTCCGTACTTCTACAAAATACGAATCGAGCTTTCTTTTATCTTAACGCTAAACCTAAAAGTAATTTTAGGTTTGGTCTGATTCGGATAGTGTATGAATACTGTTTTGTTCAGTTTTTCACCCAGAAAGATTTGGTAATACTCAACGAAGCCATAGCAAAGGTTGCTCAACTGCGGCGCTAGCATGCAGACTATCGCACATATCCTCGCAAATTGTTCCCTAAAAGAGACGTTCATGTGAATCTGACGGATGGACCTCGAGATGGAATGACACACAATGATGATGATGATCCGTGCATCAAATATAAATACAATAAATTTGCACAATTTGTTAACACTGATCAGGTGTCAGTCTCTTCATGATGAATTGCCAAACCAACCTGAACTCAAAATTACCGATAGTTTCCAAATTTGCAATTAAAGAAAATATTGTTTTCAATTTATAGTTTTTCGTCTTTAAAAAATAAAAAACATATATATATATATATATATATATATATATATATATATATATATATATATATATATATATATACCAGAAAAATTACGTTCAAGAGCGAGTAAAATTAATTCATGGAAGAAAACTATTTGGCACCAATTTTATGTCCCCTTAGGAAGATGAAAATTAAAATATAACGATACTAAACCTCATGTCAAAAATCCTGATTTTGATTCTAGAAAACATCAACAATTGAAAGCTTAAGGGATCATTGAAATATACTTATTTCTTTTGCTGACAGTTCACTTCCAATTTCTCATTTTACAATTATGTTCGTTTTAATTCTTTACTATCGAAAATATAAATTCCAATCGATTTCATTGATTGCGCACTATATACCGCCCGGGATTTCCTTTAGTAAGATGCAGATCGAAATATTGCATATTACATGATTTTGGTTTTAGAAAATGTCTACGATTAAAGAGTTTAGCTTAAGAGATCTTCACAAAAAAATTCAGTAAATCTTGCTTATTTCATGGATCAAACTCAATGCAAACCTTAATTCTCAGATAGGGAAGGTATGTCCATACTATACCTGCTAAAGATCTATCGCTCTTTTCCTTCTTTTGGATAAAAAAAGCAAGTATAGCTCACATTTGGACCACTTGCGCATAGCAATTATGTTCCAAAATTAGCACTCATTTAGTTTAAGCGTAAATTATGTACATGCAAATATATAAACATGCCTAAATTCAAATAGTTGATACTGATACTTATATATATATATATATATATATATATATATATATATATATATATATATATATATATATAATTGTAGAAGGCGGTACAATGCAGAAGTAACGGAAAAACACAGGCTGAAGCAGGTGAGAATTTTATTAAAGCAACTTATAAATACATGTGTACATATTCATATATTTTATATACGCAATATATTCATATTTGCACAGTGGTCACCTGGGAAAGTCGGTCTGGTGGTGTATCCGTGTTATATAATATTTCGAGAAAGATCTCTTCGTCAGATATTTACTTGACTTTGATTAAACGTGCTGTTGTAAGCAGTAACTGTACCGCAGCAAATCATCGCTCGGAACTTGTAGGTAGTATATGGTTAGGGTATTTTTTTTTTCAATTCTTTATTTTATATTTCTAAATTATTTATTTTTTATTATATTTATTTTCATTTATTTGTTGTTTTTTTTTATAATAGTTTATCTTTGGTTCAAACGTGTTTGTGTAAACAGTAACAGTATCGGGCTAAATAATTGTCCGGACCTTGTTGATGGCTTTTTAATTTAATATGATTAAGTTTGTTTGTTTTTCTTTTACTTATTTTTATTTCTAATTTATTTATTTATTTTATTTTTTTATTCATTTTTTTAATAGTAGTTTATGTTTATATTGAGAAGATTTAATTAACTAATTTATTTGTTGTTTGTGTTTATGCATTCTGGTTGAGAGGTGGTGGGAGCGTAGACTTAGAATAAATCGGTTGGTCAAGGGAGACTACTTGATGAGTTGTTCTAAGGGGGATAATCGTTACCGATATTTCTTCTCAGTTAGATGTATAACGTTGCATTACTTTTTTATGTATTTATTTGCTTATTTATTTTATTTTAGTGATATTATTCTTATTCTCGGAGTATTTTATCTAATATGTAGTGTATATATACTCATTTATGGATTCTTGTATCTTTAGTTTAATTGTATAGTAACTATAATTATTTATTTATATATGCAATGTGTTATGACGAAGTGGTTAGAAGTTATTTCGAGAGTTTTGTAATTTTTTTTTTATAATATATTTATTTATTTGAGTTAACTTGGATTTCTGTTTTTGGTGTATTATATTATTTGCGATTAATATTGTTAGGTTTACTCGGAGAAATAAATTGGGCTATATTGGGCCATATAAATTTATAAATTTGCATGAGCCTTATACATGTAGCCGTGTAGCCCACATGCCGCACCATCTAATTCATATATCTTAGGCTTGTTATTAATTGTTAAACATTGTTATTATTATTAATGTGCAGTAATCTTAAATAGGGATTGCTTATTTATTATGTTGTTTGTTTATTTATTTTGATTTATTTTAATTTAATTTGGGATTTATTTTATTTTATTTTGTTTGTTTGTTTTTTATTATTGTATTATACAATGGTGGGATGGTGTGCATTAAGTTAAGAATGAAGAGCCTAATTCATGTCGGCGATTAATCTTGGGATGTAATTTGGCAATCAGGATTGATTCTTTGATACGAAGGTTGCCAAAATTGCGTTCGGTGGCTAAAATATCTACTCTGATGGATTTGTTAATGTTGCCGCATGTGTGAAGGTGTTTGCGAACAGAAGAGGTTTATGTTTGTATGTGTTCTTTTACTCTAATGTTCAGGTGTCTCACTGAGCTACCGACGTATGATTGGTCACATTTGGTGCACTGTATGCGATATACTGTGTATGTACGGTGGCACATGTTGGTGGTGTTCATCGGGCAGTTAGTTAGGGTGCAGGGTACTTTGCTTAGGTGGGTTTTCCGTTTTGACAAATGCTGTCGTAGTGATGGTCCAGTGTGTATAAGTTGTATGTCTAGACCTTCTCTGTGTATAGCTTTGCGGATGGCTGTTGTAATCTTGTCGTTGAAATGGGGCAGCTTTAGAAAGCAGGTGTTAGATTTATTGAGGTTTTCAATAGTTGGTTTTGGGTATCCATTGGTTTCTAGCACTTGGTTGAATTTATTAGTGCAGGTATTTTTATCCACTTCGTTGCTGCATTTGTTGCGGATGTGCGCTATTTCATTCCCCGCATAGCTTATTTTAGCTTTACGGGGGGAGGGCAGATTTATAGTGTACGAAGAGATCTCTACAGGTGGGTTTCTTGTAGAATTTGGTGGATATATTACCGTCTTCGGAGATCTTGAGGCTGAAGTCTAAAAGTGCCAGGGATCTAGAGCTGTCGGGGTGCTCGATGGTGAACTCAATGTGTGGGTCGGTGTTGTTAAACATGTTAAAAATTGAGTTTGCGTCCTCCCGGGAAGGTGTTAGGAGTAAGATATCATCAACGTATCGCCTGAAGAAGGCGTAAGAGTAGCAAGATTTGAGGGCGCGGCGTTCAAGTTTATCCATGAATGCGATAGCGAGTAGTCCTGACAGGCTGGACCCCATAGGCAACCTGTGATTTGCTTATATGTGCTTTGTTTGTATGTGAAGTAAGTGTTATCTATTATTATTTCTAGGAGGTCACATATATCAGTTCCAGTGAGGCCAAAGCAATAGAGGTTGCAGAACGAAATTCAGTCGGTAATTATGTCAATTGCCGGGTATGCAGGGACAGATGTGTAGAGGGCGACGACGTCTAGGCTGAAGGCATATCTGTTGTGCTTGAGTTGTTCTGATGAAAGTGAACGTAACCTAGAGATGACTTCGTTAGAGCTGTTGACGTGTCCCGGGAAGGTTGGAAGAAGTGGTTTTAAGAGGTGGGAAAGAAGGCAGGAAATTTTGTAGAGTGGTCATTCTTTGCTGGATACTATGGGTCTTATTTTGGTGGTGGGGCTGTTTTATGGGAGTTAATGAGGTGGTAGAATGTGGGAAGTTTACTGTTTCTTGTGGTGAAGTTGTGTCTATATTTGCTAGGGATGCTCCTTTTGTTGCAGATGTTGGTCCAGGCTGTATTGATGCGGTGTTCTATTTGTATAGAGGAGATGCTGTTAACTGGTGCGTATAGTGTGTCATCGCTAAGGTGAGAGAAAGCCGTTGTGTCGTATGTGGTCTGTGAAATCACACAAAATTCTTTCCCCTTGTCTGAGGATAGGAAGATGAGATCTTTGTTTCTTAGGTTTTCTAGTGTAGTGCGTTGCGATCTTGTTAGGTTGGGTATAATTTTATTCTCTTCGCGTTGTAGTATGGAGAAAATATTTCGTTTTAGACGTGTGAGTTTAATGTCTAATTCACTGTTATTTGGTGGTGGGTGTAATGGATGATCAAGTTGGTATACAGGGAAATTGGGGTTGTGATCATCGTGTCTGGAGTGGTTGATGACTGTCAGCCACTTGAGGTGGTAAGCTGTTCTACAGAACTGTGTCTCAATGTTGAGGTTAGTAGTGCTATTGATTTTTTGAGTCGTGATGAATTTAGGCCCTAGGGAGAGGAGTTCTTTCTCGCTATTTGATAGAGTTTCGGTTAGGTCAGTGACTAGATGGGTTACTGTGTGCTGTGTGCTGTTGTTGTGCAGGGTATCGTTATTATTATTATTATTATTATTATTATTATTATTATTATTATTATTATTATTATTGTTGTGCAGGTTCTCGTTAACGACCCCATGAGGGGGCGTGTGGCTCTTTAGTTTAGATAGCCATGTGAACTTCCGTTTGAGCCTTGTCTTTTCGTTAAGGACGGTGTCATGATAGCATTGATCAATTGCCGTGGTAGTCTCAGAGTATCTGGATTCTTCTGTAATGTGGAGTTCAGTTCTGGAAGTGTTGAAGTTGTTTATATGCTGATGTAACCGGTGGTGTAGATGCTGGAGGATTTTTTTAATGCAGAATCTATGTATAAAGTCCTTTGAGGTTTTGAGTTTCGAGAATTGGAAACAAGTGGGCAGATGCATGTTTCTGATGGTGTTTGGAATTGTGTTTTGTTTTAGGCAACGTTTGAGGAAATTGATTTGGCAGCCGACTGTAGCACGTTTTTCAGAAAGTCGAAATAATTTTTTGGTTATGGCAAACTCTGTCTGGCTCAGACTAAGGGATAAGAGGTGGGTGTAGTTTTCTTGAAGCATTGTATAGTATGTAGTTAAATAGAATTGTAGAAGGCGGTACAATGCAGAAGTAACGGAAAAACACAAGCTGAAGCAGATTTCAGCTTGTGTCTTTCCGTTACTTCTGCATTGTACCGCCTTCTACAATTCTATTTAACTACATACTATACAATGCTTCAAGCAAACTACACCCACCTCTTATATATATATACATACATACATGCATGCATAGATAGATAGATAGATAGATAGATAGATAGATAGATAGATAGATAGATAGATACTTGTTTATTTTTACATAAACATTTAGGTATCGCTACACACCTAATTGTATATGTAAAAATAAATAAATGTATAAATTCCTGATGAGCATTCTGTTATTAATCGAATTCAATATCGATCACAATTTTAATACATATATATATTTATTTATTGAAAAAAAAATTGCACTTGTTTTTTTTGGTCCTTAAAACTGTTAAATATTGAATTTTGCATTCCATATCAACAGTGCTTTAAACAGTACAGGTTTTTTTTATTAAATAAATGTATTGAGCATTTTTGTATAAACCTCGTTAAATTCATTGGATATTTAACCTCTGAATTATATTAACCTGAAATTATATATATATATATATATATATATATATATATATATATATATATATTATGTATAACAGCCTATATATATATATATATATATATATATATATATATATATATATATATAGAGAGAGAGAGAGAGAGAGAGAGAGTCTGTTTGTTATACAAACATTATTAGTGCATATATGTTTCTTGTGTTTAAGCTGACATTAATAGGGAGGTCTTGGGTGATTATTTTATCTTGACGGTTATTTATTGTCCTTGATTTAAAATTTCCCATATCTTAGGTTGTTTTATGGTTGTATATTTTTTATTGGTGACGACTTTAATTTTCTTTTGACAAATGTTATTTTTATTCATTAATTTATTTTGATTTTGATTTCTCGTCTTTTTATTCGTTCATTTGTATTAGTTTTCTAGTTTTCATCGTGGGGGTGATGGGTAGGGAAGTGCGGTTTCATACAATTAAGTCCAATTTGGGTGTGACCAGTAGTTCAACTTTCGAATCTCGACGTGAACACACTTGCTACGTCTAGTCACATTGGTTAGTCATAAACGACAAAGCAACTGTCTGTGGATAGCTATTCTGTCTTATTATAATAGATTCATTTCCACGAATCAATTGATCAAAGAATAATAACGATTTCTGAAATAGTTCAACATAGTTCTAGTTTAAAATGAAGGTTTAATATCTCTTCGGTCAGAATAAAAAACTATTTTCTTGACGTTGGTAAGTGTGTCTGATTCAGGGTCCCGCTCTTTTAGGGAAGCTGTGTATCTGCACATTTAAAATTACCTCATTTCTTACTTTATGTCGAGGTCTTTTTTTATACAAAACGGTTACAAGTGATATTTAGGTCTGTTAGTCCTCTTTCTAGAATTAAAGTGTAGTATATGGACTTGTCCACTGTCAATGAAAAAAAACAACTTCAAAACTAAGCCAATTTTTATTTTTATTTATTTATTTATTTATTTATTTTTGTTCTAATCCAAAGTGTCTTTTAGGGAAAGTTGAATTTCTCAACATTAAATATTGATCTTGTCTAATTCTGCCCTCGTAGGGAAGCAATAAATCTGATCTCTTAGGGAGGTACCTTAATTCTGCTAACTCGACCAGGCAGGTGAACATTAAGTGTATTCTAATCAACTCGTGATTACAGTTACACTTCCCATTTTTTTTCTTTTTTTTTATTAGTAAAATTTTTTATCTCTCAAATGGTTCCATGGGATCCACAAGGATCATTCAAGAAAAGTCAGGTCAGTAAAAAAAAAAGGTTTGGCCATTATAATCGGGATTAAATCGAAATTATTCAAATTGCTTAGCACTTAGAAAAGACAGAAATAGAAATTCGCCATTTTGTCATTGTTCTTAAATATGTTTCAGAATGACGTAATCCTGACATCCGTTTTAAATGACGCCATTTCTCTTCAATTCCTAGATATGCAAAATAGCTCATATGATTACTATTATTCTTAAATGGAAATTCATCTTACAAACATATGGGCTAGAATAGTCGTCATTTGTGTTCTTAACTGAAATTTGGGACCTTTTTAAATGTTAATGATGTCTTTTACGAAGAGTGTCTCGGAGATTTTTGTGACCGGAAGTTGAAATATTGTTTCTAGGAAAATTTGCAATGGATTTTAAAAAAAATATTTTATTTTAAAATATTTTGTTGGTTTATTTTATATTAATTTTACGATTTAATTCAGAATTTTAAATAATAAATAGTAGCCATTCCATTTCTTTCTTTTTTTTTTTTCGTTTAAGAAACATTATTGCAGATTTCATTTATAGAGTCGATTTTTTTAAATATTATGTAAATAGTAATATTAAAATGAGAACGAAAAAGTCATGAGGTTTTTTGTTTGCCATTTCGAATTAAATTTACTTTTATGAAATTATTAATTTTCTATTATTCTTTTATTTGTTTTTTTTAGTAGAAAATATTCTGCTGTGTTTTTTTGTTGCATTTTTATTATCTTTTGTTTTGTTTTCTTCTTTCTACTTTCACCTTTCTCTAGATTAAAAATCAAATAGTTTTAGTTACACAAGATCAGAATAACGTATAATAACTAGGGATATGACAACAGAATATTCTTATCATTGTTTTGACTCTCGAGTATATATCCGACACAGTTAGACAAAGTTAATCAACTGAAAACTACATAACTCTGCATAAAAGCATATAAGATATCAACGGATATACACTGGAGAGTCAAAATAATGAAAAGAATATGCTGTTGTTCCAACCCTAATAATATCACATTTATCCAAATCTCCTGAGGACTATCTAGTCTACACGAATTTTTCCGAAAAAGATCCCTGACACCCATAAACACAAAAATCGGATTGTTGTAATAAAAAAACTAGACATTTTAAGCCATGCAAACCTGATAACCCGCAAACATTTTAGGCCATGCAAACCTGATAACCGGAAAACATTTTAGGCCATGCAAACCTGATAACCTGCAAATATTTTAGGCCATGCAAACCTGATAACCTGCAAACATTTTAAGCCATGCAAACCTGATAACCTGCAAACATTTTAGGCCATGCAAACCTGATAACCTGCAAACATTTTAGGCCATGCAAACCTGATAACCTGCAAACATTTTAGGCCATGCAAATCTGATAACTGCAAACATTTTAGGCTATGCAAACCTGATAACTTGCAAATATTTTAGGCCATGCAAATCTGATAACTGCAAACATTTTAGGCTATGCAAACCTGATAACCTGCAAACATTTTAGGCCATGCAAACCTGATAACCTGCAAATATTTTAGGCCATGCAAACCTGATAACCTGCAAACATTTTAGGCCATATAAACCTGATAACCTGCAAACATTTTAGGCCATGCAAGCCTGATAACCTGCAAACATTTTAAGCCATGCAAACCTGATAACCTGCAAACATTTTAAGCCATGACAACCTGATAACCTGCAAATATTTTAAGCCATGCAAACCTGATAACCTGCAAACATTTTAGGCCATGCAAACCTGATAACCTGCAAACATTTTAGGCCATGCAAACCTGATAACCTGCAAACATTTTAGGCCATGCAAACCTGATTACTGCAAATATTTTAAGCCATGCAAACCTGATAACCTGCAAACATTTAAGGCCATGCAAACCTGATAACCTGCAAACATTTTAGGCCATGCAAACCTGATAACTGCAAACATTTTAGGCTATGCAAACCTGATAACCTGCAAACATTTTAGGTCATGCAAACCTGATAACCTGCAAATATTTTAGGCCATGCAAACCTGATAACCTGCAAACATTTTAAGCCATGCAAACCTGATAACCTGCAAACATTTTAAGCTATGCAAACCTGATAACCTGCAAATATTTTAAGCCATGCAAACCTGATAACCTGCAAACATTTTAAGCCATGCAAACCTGATAACCTGAAAACATTTTAGGCCATGCAAATCTGATAACCTGCAAATATTTTAGGCCATGCAAACCTGATAACCTGCAAACATTTTAAGCCATGCAAACCTGATAACCGGAAAACATTTTAGGTCATGCAAACCTGATAACTGCAAACATTTTAAGCCATGCAAACCTGATAACCTGAAAACATTTTAGGCCATGCAAACCTGATAACCTGCAAAAATTTTAGGCCATGCAAACCTGATAAGGTGCAAACATTTTAGGCCATGCAAACCTGATAACCTGCAAATATTTTAAGCCATGCAAACCTGATAACCTGCAAATATTTAAAGCCATGCAAACCTGATAACCTGCAAACATTTTAGGCCATGCAAACCTGATAACCTGCAAACATTTATGGACATGCAAACCTGATAAGGTGCAAACATTTTAGGCCATACAAACCTGATAACCTGCAAATATTTTAAGCCATGCAAACCTGATAACCTGCAAACATTTTAAGCCATGCAAACCTGATAACCTGCAAATATTTTAAGCCATGCAAACCTGATAACCTGCAAACATTTTAGGCCATGCAAACCTGATAACCTGCAAATATTTTAAGCCATGCACACCTGATAACCTTCAAATATTTTAGGCCATGCAAACCTGATAACCTTCTAATATTTTAAGCCATGTAAACCTGATAAGGTGCAAACATTTTAGGCCATGCAAACCTGATGACCTGCAAACATTTAAGGCCATGCAAACCTGATAAGGTGCAAACATTTTAGGCTACGATCAAAAATGATTACGAATACATACTTTATACGAAATTGATAGTTGAATTTTATCTCTTTTTTTAATTAAATACTAACTCCTTTTAATCTCTATTAATCACTGTGTATCGAACGGATACAATAGTATTTAGTTCACTGCATAATTTTCATAAAGATCCATACAAAATTTCAGCTAAATCGCCAGTAATTTCTGGAGAAAATGGAACGGACATACAGACAGACTGGGAGAAATATAATATAGATATAGATTATTACTTAAAAATATGATGGCATTGATTCCTATCATTGAGTACGTGAAAAATGATCGTTTCCCTTATATTTTAGCCTTCGTATAAACACACAAACAGCTATCCTCTATTCTGCGATGCGCTTCATAGTTGCATTTATACTGCATTTTGTGCTACTAAACCTAAACATGCTCTAATCTTAAGTCATCATAATCATCATCAGGGTTTTTGATTACTCATTGAGGATATATATATATATATATATATATATATATATATATATATATATATATATATATATATATATATATATATGCAGGGTGACCAAAAAAACGGCCCCAAGTATAATTAGGCTCCGTTTTTTAGTATTTTGTCCGGATGAAATGAAACTTTGGTCATAACTAGTTTATTATATTCAAAACATCACATCAAAACACTAGAGTCTTTGGCCTTTTTTCCGTTTACTGTAAAATGCTCAGAAAAACAATTGAATGTCCTCGGGGGTTTTTTAGGTCACCCTGTGTAAGCGAGATAAGACAGATTAAAATCCGATGAAATATAAACTATCATTCACCACCAAAAAACTATTTTCAATATTTGTGCTCAAAAAGCAAAATAAGTGCCTTTTCACGGCTGAACATTTTGCTAAACGCATTTCATTTCCTCTGATGATATAACCATTATTGAAAATCCATGGATTAAGGAAATTAATATAACCCCTTCTATATATTCCTTTTGTCAAACAATAAATTCTTAACTCGAATATATGTGTCTGTATTTTGATTTTCAGAATTTAAATTTAACAACTAAATTTATATATATATATATATATATATATATATATATATATATATATATGTAATATACTGAGTTCGTGTAATTCAGTAAATTTTCATATACCAATAGGTTTTAAGCCAAAAAAGGTTGACTTAAGGATTAAGCTACAAAATTATCACATTTCATAATTGAGCATTAATATACTGTGTGCAAAATCAAGACTTCAAGACAAGGTGTTAATGGCAACGAAAAGGGTATTTCATTTTATGTTACAATTGTTTCAATGTCCAGTTTGACAATTTCAAGCATTATATCGTTTGAAATTTTTCAAAAACCAGCATTTCTTCAGACTTTATGAACAATGTAGCATTTTTTGAATAGAAAGAAAAAAGGGGGGGTCCCTAACGGGAAAAAACATGCGAGAAACATTTACCTTGGTTTTGATTACGGAAAAGCCCATTTAAATATTAATGTATCGCCTAATTTTCGTATCCTTATTTAAGAACAGAGTTATGTGAAGTTTCTACGCGGAGCCCTAAGCCATTTAAAAAAAAAAAAACATTTTTTTAAATATATCCCATTTGTTGGGTTCCTAAATTCCTTTATTTCCCAATGATTGATTTTTTGTAAAAAGAATTTTTTTTTAATTTGGTATCTATATTTATATTATGTTCGTAACAACCTTGTAAAAATGTTACGGTTAGTTTTAGTTTCGGATTAGTGGCAAGTAATGTTTATATATTATCGTTTTATTGGTACATGGATATTAGACAATTTCAGGTTTAGAATGTGATTGAATATTAGAATAAAATAAAATGGGTGTATTAAATATATATAAACTTTGTAGGACATTTCGGATGAAGTGTTCTAATCTATTTACTGTCTGAAAATTCATAGTTATTCTACTTGAAAAATGTTTTTGTGTCGTTGCTTGGGATGATTTGAAGGGAGATAATCCAATTAAGTTGTTAAGTATTGCTAGTTAATTCTGTTTGAAACGGGGTCGATTTTGTTTCTTAAATGGTTAAAGGGAGGTAATTCAGTCCGTTTGTGTTTTCGGTTCATTGATTACTCGAAGGCGACTATGATTTAATAATTAATTGAATCAGATGGGTCCAGAACGTGCTACAATGGCTTGTTTAACAATTAAGTATATAAATTATATTCTTGATCTAAAGAAATGGGATGTGTTTAGCCCGCATCTGTTATTAATCACTTGTGCTGCTCCTGTCATATAGTTCATGCGTTGTGTTCTGGGGTTGTCTAAATAAATAAAATATTGTATGTCCTCTAATTACTATTCTTAAAACAAAACCACCCACGGCTCCAAGTGTGTTTTACTCCGGTGGGAGGATGTCTACTCCTGCATTTATGTGTGAAAAACACTTAGACCATGGAGTGAAGTAGGAGAATAAGTAAGCATGGATTCTACCAACCTAGGGTGTCAGACGACAAAATCAATTGAATTAATATTTAAACGGATAATATTTAAACGGATTTTTAATAACTAGAATGATTGCTGAGTTGTTTTATTGATTTGAAGAGGGTATTACTAATTTTTCCGTTAATACTGCTATGACTGAATACAAGAATGGTTGCCGTTATGGAGAAAAAACATTCTTAGATGGGCTATATACTTTATTTATATTTCTTGTCCGGTTAAGAAGAAAGGAAACTATATTCGCATGTTCGATTTGGATCCCTCATTTATATTGTAACAATTCTACCTATTTAACTCTACGTTAAAATTTGATCCTGGCATCCGATGATCCTTATTGTTGTAAAAAGGTTATGCCTCAGTTACATTTAAGGCGTGATAGCAAAAATCTATTTCTATGAAGGTATCTTTGTATGGCATCAAGTCTTTTATTCAAAATTTCCTCTTTGGAATTCACAATGTAGAAGGCTTCCAATAAACATAGATTGCACCTTTTTGATTTCCCAGGGCTGTACTTCCTCCCCCTGTCGACTACTGACCATTTTAATTCAAAATTTTCATTATTTCTGTTAAGTTCCCTAATCTAGTCACCTAATGCAGTGGTATTTTTCTTTTTGTTTTTATTTCTAATGCTTATGTTTGTGCCCACCCTCCTGCTGTCGTTTACGCCATCCCTATTAGTTTCTGTCCCAGGTTCCTTTTTGAATGATACTACGTGATTTCTGTATCTGTACTTAAACATTGTTCCCGTGGCTCCCAGATATATCTTCTTAGAGTTACCGGTTTTTATATCGCATTTGTACACTATTTCCGAGGTCAGACATTTCCCATCCAACGGACAATTTTCAGGTATTCTGCAATTACATTTTCTGTTTGGTATATTTTCGTTTGATGGTAGTTCGTTGTTGTTCCTTATTTTGCTGATTTTTCTATTGTTGGAGCTGATTATAGTGTTAGTTAAGTTTCTGGACGTTGAGAAAGATAATTTTACAGAGTTTCTATTTATTATTTTGCTTATTTTATTATCCGGGGGGAAGTTTTGGTCTATTATTCTATAGAATTCCTTAGGTATATTATTTTTGATGTGCTCGCTGAATGGTGGATTGAACCAGACCTGTCACTTACGTCTATTTCTCTTATTAATGGTACCACCCTCATCCTTCCCTGTTTTGTTGTTATTATTTCCCCCTCCGTTTCTATTCTTATGATCATTTTCAACGTTTTCCTTATTGGTTTTAGGTGTTTTTCTAGATCTCATTGCCATGTTGTACGAGATTACGCAGTTGGGTTTGTGGCTACTATTATTGTTGCTGTTATATTCAATTTTTCCGTTGTATCCTGATCTCCTAAGCTCCTCATTGTAGTATTCCTTGTTTTTTTTTTCAAAAAGATTCTCATTCTTAGAAAGTTCTGAAACTCTTTCAGAAATGTTGGGGATCAATGCTTTCTTCATGCATTTCGGATGGTTTGGTCGGTAATCTATGTAGAAAGTTTTTTTGGTTAGGTTTGTGGTAGGGTTCGTATGTGCTATTGTTTAGGTTGAGTGTAACGTCCAGAAAATTAACTATCTTGCAATTACTGTCCATTGTTATCTCTAATCCAAATTCCTTAAAAAAATTTCTGATGTTTTTTCTTGATTTTTCTGCAATACGGTCGCTAGAATTAACTACGAAAAGTGCGTCGTCCCTGTAAAGACACACATTTAAACCTGGAATTTTCTTGTCTATCTCCCTTAGTAAGTAGAGACCAACCAAGTCAGTGACCTACGAGGAGTCTGGGGAACTCATTGTAATGTAAAAATGGCCCTCTCTATATTTTCTGATCCACAATTCACCGTTATATCTAATTAGAGTTTTTTTCTGGCTATTTTTATAATTTCAATTTCCAACTTAGTTAAGTCAGTTTCATCTTCTGCTAGTTTAAGTGCCTTCTTAAATAATGCAGGGGAAACGGAAGAGTAGTACGCATCTATGTCGAACATGATAAATTTGGCTTTTGGGTTTTTAGGGATCTTGTAAAACCACTTGATTACTTCCCCTGAAGAAATCTAGTGGTAGTGCTGAATTTTGGATTTTAAGGTTGGTATGATTCTGTCTAGTATCTTTTGACTAATATTACCTGTGTCGGATGCGCATGGGGCTATAAGTCTAATACTTGATTTATTATTGACGTCCGGTTTATGGTCCTTCAATAGAAACTAAGGGTTAAGTGGGGTGTAAACCTTTATTTTGTTTTGAATGTTCATTTTCTCACATATTTTTAAGCTAACAGGTTAATTCTAAATAGATTCTCTTCAGTTGCTTTCTTGTATTTATTATTAAGTTCAGTTAGAATGAGGTTATTATAAGTTTGAAAATTCATACTGTAAATATTCATGGTTTTATCTGCCGGGCCATAAGGTTGGGGTCGTCCATTATTTTTTGAAGGTCTTATTAATGTTTTTTAGCTTGGGGTTTAAATATTCATGCTTTTTTTTTAACTTTTAAACCCTTTACCATATTTATAAAGTCCAGCTCAAAACGTTCCAAGGATTGTAACTGTGGTGGGCATTTTCTAGTTTTTATCTGGTCTCTTTTTTCTTTCTATTCAAAAAATGCTAAATTGCCAAAAGTGTGTTTATTCATAAAGTCTGAAGAAATGCTGGTTTTTGAAAAATTTCAAACGATATACTGCTTGAAATTGTCGAACTGGACATTGAAACAATTGTAACATAAAATTAAATACACTTTTCGTTGCCATCAACACCTTGTCTTGAAGTCTTGATTTTGCACACAGAGTATATATATATGTGTGTGTGTGTGTGTGTGTGTGTGTGTGTGTGTGTGTGTGTGTGTGTGTGTATTAATGTTCTTTGTTTTTTGTTTTGCGATAATTTTTGAATGAATTCAATTATTTATACGAAAGTGCATTTTTATCTAAATGCGAGTTGGGAATAATTTTCCTTTTGACCAATTTGGTACCCCAAATGGGGAGCAGTATATGTATTGTTAAAATTTAACTATCAATTGACACGTGTTTCGTCGTCTACGACTCATCAGAGTTGCTGAATCTAGCGAGATTCCCAACCGGACCCCATGGTAAGAAGCGTAGACCTCTACCACTGGGATATCTCGCACGACTGCTGAATGTATCGCGTTTTGTTGTTGTTGTTGTTGTTGTTGTTGTTGTTGTTTTTTTGTTTTGTTTTTTTGTTGTTGTTGTTGTTGTTGTTGTTGTTGTTACTTCTGCTGCTGCTGCTGCTGCTGCTGCTGCTGCTGCTGCTTTGTAGATGTTATTTGTTTTTGTTTTGAGATACTTTTTGAATGAATCCAATTATTTATACAAAAGTTCATTTTTACCTAAATGCGAGTTGGGAAATTAGCATATATGATTTTAGCCAACCTGTAGCAAGATTGGATGTAAGTGTGTAAAATAATGTTAAAATCGTATTTTCCACATAAGGTTAGATTAAGCAGAAAAGTGGAAAATTCCAAAAGTTAAAATATAAAAATTATAGCTATGTGTCAACAAATGATGTTATATATAAGAAGACACGTGACGCGTAGTAAATAAGCTGATAAATCTTTCACATGTTTCTTAATTGCGAAATGGAGCGATCAGGTTTGTGGTAGTTGCTTCTTCCATCTATTTAGACACAGAGAATATTATGTGCATTGCATTCTATAAAAAAATCTTTAAAACTTCGATAAGATATTATTTACCGTTTTGCCTGGAAGTTACACACAAGGTCAAATGTGGTTTTGAGAAGCCAACGTACGACGATAAGCGCATTTTGACCTGCAAAGAATGCTCTATTAGCCCCGTCGGTATTTTCCCAGATGGGGTACCTCGGGCGATTGCCAATAAAATAAAGCCTGGGAGAGCGTTCTCCATATCTCATCAGCAACAAAGCAACTATAGGAACGCATTGTTAAACTTAGTTTTTACGCTGAAATCGCTCCAGACAAGGCATAAAGCCACTTAATGTAAGGGGTTAATAAGAACCGATGATTGTCGCAATGACAGGAAATTTTAGTCTTGAAGAGAGCTATAGGTAAGAAGAAAACAGTTAACAGAAAAAGAGTTTTACAAGTTAAACGCTCTTGGAAAAATGATACTGGAATGGAAAGCTATATTAGATTAAGATATCCAAACAGCGAATTACAACTACATCAATTTGTCAAACGAGCTGAACCAAAGGAAGCTGGAAATCGATAAGACAATTCTGAAAAACGCATACCATAAATCGTATTTATAGAATCGACTGAATAGTATTAACATTTACAACCGCAGCTATTAAAAAGATGAAGACGAGTGTTGCAAGAGGAAAGAGAAAAAGTAAACAACATTGCTGCGACGCGTAATAGTGCTGTATGAGCTAGAAATACTATATGTATTTCTTTCATCAATCAGTAAGATAATCTTCGATTTCGTAAGATTAACTTTGATTATTGGATATAAGGAGATAGTCACATATTTTAAAATCATTATTTCGTAATCACATTTTTAAAATCATTATTTCGTAAGATTAACTTTGATTATTGGATATAAGGAGATAGTCACATATTTTAAAATCATTATTTCGTAATCACATTTTTATAATCTTCGATTTCGTAAGATTAACTTTGATTATTGGATATAAGGAGATAGTCACATATTTTAAAATCATTATTTCGTAATCACATTTTTAAAATCATTATTTCGTAAGATTAACTTTGATTATTGGATATAAGGAGATAGTCACATATTTTAAAATCATTATTTCGTAATCACATTTTTAAAATCATTATTTCGTAAGATTAACTTTGATTATTGGATATAAGGAGATAGTCACATATTTTAAAATCATTATTTCGTAATCACATTTTTAAAATCATTATTTCGTAAGATTAACTTTGATTATTGGATATAAGGAGATAGTCACATATTTTAAAATCATTATTTCGTAATCACATTTTTATAATCTTCGATTTCGTAAGATTAACTTTGATTATTGGATATAAGGAGATAGTCACATATTTTAAAATCATTATTTCGTAATCACATTTTTAAAATCATTATTTCGTAAGATTAACTTTGATTATTGGATATAAGGAGATAGTCACATATTTTAAAATCATTATTTCGTAATCACATTTTTAAAATCATTATTTCGTAAGATTAACTTTGATTATTGGATATAAGGAGATAGTTACATATTTTAAAATCATTATTTCGTAATCACATTTTAAAATCTTCGATTTCGTAAGATTAAATTTGATTATTGAATATAAGGAGATAATCACATTTTTTTAAATCATTATGTCTTCAGATTAAATTTGATTATTGAATATAAGGAGATAGTCACATCTTTGAAAATAATTAAACATTAAACAAACCGGCTACGCTTCCGGCCTGTATTTCATGCATAGTTTTTGCTAATAACCATTGGCTTGATTACAATTCGTAAATTGCTACACGTTCTCTTCCAATGACGACATGTTTAAGGGTGGTAGCAGAAAAATTTACTCACTAATTATTTTATACTTTTACTACTCCAGCCATCACCGGAGCTAATATTTTATAGTCTACGCTTATCATGAATCGCCATAATTATTTAGTTTTTACAGTACGTGATTCTACCTTACATGAAGAGACTATGATCTCGATAATTAATTGACGCTCTCTGTTAGTTTGATTTCCATTTATATCAACACTTTCATTGGCTGAACAGACACAAACTGTCATACTAGGTTTTGCATCCACCGAACACTACAGAATACTCATTCAGTACACCTTTGCGTTTTCTGTAACAAGTACATCATTACATCATTTACCTTAGTTAAAAGTTTTTTTTCTTTTTTACGGATTGATTTTTCTTTTCAAAATAGACCTAACTTTGAAACTTTAAGCAAAACTCGACTTTCTTCAATTGTCCTAATATTTTAATAATTACTTTTCTACATTATCATTTTCCGTAACGAGCAAATCGTAACAACATTTTACTCAGTTTAGAAGGATTTTTTATCGAATTTGTTTAAAACTAACCCAGCGTAATAAAAACAAAATATTCTTATTCGAGATTTTTCAATATTTTTATTTACTTTTTGTTCATGTTTCGTTTCTTTTTTGTGACGATGTAGTCGCTTACCACGTCACAAATGTGTAACCCGTACTAAAATTATAACAACAGATTTTGTAAACTATTATAGACTTTCAAATAACATTTTCATACACAAACGCTAATATATACAGTTACATTTAAATTGAACAGCATAGCTAACAAATAGCAAGGTCCGTGTTATGTATAAGCACAAGGTGCTCATTGCATTGCTTAACCTTGGAACAAAATTCTGGTAAGCAGAAAAAAAATTATTTTATAAGCCTGTTTTTCTTACAGTTATGTATTAATTTATTTACGTAATTGTTTTTCTTTCACACTTACATCCCCCCCTCACCCCCCCCCCCCAAGAAGATTATTGTTAAAATTTATTACTGGGATTTATTATCGTCAATTTGCGGTTTGTGATTCGCTTGCTATTTTCCTCAAAATAAACGCATTCTCCAATTTTGAATCAATGTTTGCCCTGGTGTTCTTTTGCAAAAAGAAACTGCCGACACCTTTCTTTTGAGTATACTTTTCACATAGGCATACTAATATAGCGCCGCTTTGTGTCGAATGTTAGCAAAAAGGATAGAAATTTTAATTCAAATCAAGTCGGGAATGACTTGAGGAAATCAGCCGAGTTGCTCAAGAATTACATACGTAAACTTCAATTAGTGATAGAAGAACCTATTGCCATACTAACTCCTAAACAGGTCAATTGAACTTATACTAAGTAGAATATTATTATTATTATTATTATTATTATTATTATTATTATTATTATTATTATTATTATTATTATTTAATGGAGAGTAAACAATGCATTGTGGATGCGCTGTCGGCAGGTCCCATAAATTTTGCTTCTCCTTTGTCCCTCAGTCCTCGTTCAAAATGAGCGATTTCTCTGTTAAATGGGGGAATAAAAAGCTGTATTTTTGTGTGAGCAGTCACCTGAGATGTCGGAAATTTTCTGTTTTTATTTCTATCCTTGTAGCCATGTCACTAATACGTTGACTGGAAGTAAACGTTCTACTAGGCTGACATTATCTGCCTGAAAGTCAAGGACCTGAACCTTGGATTTACCATTAAGGAGACAGTCCCCTCAGCAGGTGTAAAGTAATGGAGCTGCTATATTGTCATTTGGTGAATGGATTCTGGAAATTTCTTGATGCTATATTAGTGGGTAATTGTTACGGCTTTATCTTATGGTCTACAAAGAAATATTTCTTCGCTTCTTTTTCACCAATACTTTCCATCTCTGCCCTGCTCTAAGTTTTTGACCTATTCCACAAATCCCATCATGAAATGTCTCCAGGAGGAGTCCAAGATTTAACTCAGAGCTCCAGCTTTCAACGTAGACCCCCACTACCATATCTCCTGCTCCGACATCTGAGGGTCTACGTTCCAACCTTCCAGAGGTTGAAACCCAATTACAGGAGACCAAACTAGACTTATTATTCCTAAGCGAAACTGACATTGGATCGACTACTTCCCTAGATGAGTTCGTAATTAAAGGATATTCTAATTTAGCATCCAAATCTGACCCGCAAGATCGTCATGGGCATGAAATATGTGCCTACATTAGAGATGGCTTTCCTTGTGGCAGGGATATCTCCAGAGAAGACCCTAAATTGCCCTCTATGTGCTTCCGGGTTGCACTTGTTTACACTGCGTTTATATTTTCTCTCTATTACCGCCACAACAGTGGAGTTACTATCTATAAGAGTATATCTAAGAAAATTGACCATATTCTGTCTGCTTATGCTTCAGCTAACATTCACGTCTGTGGAAACTTTAATGTTCACAATGTGAAATGGCTAACCCATGCAAACAAGACAGATGGCGAGGGGAGATTCTGTCACGATTTCGCCATTGCTTATGACCTAACTCAGATTGTTCACTAACCCACCGGTGTCCCTAACACTGTTGACCAATATCCAAATCTCCTAGACCTTTTTCTCAAAACTTGGCCTGAACTATGTCCATCCTCCGTTCTGTCTTCACTGGGATCTTCTGACCATTCGGTTGTCTCAGTTAAGATAAAAACATGATGTAATAAGTCCTTAGACGTACCTCTTCATCGTACAGTATATCAATACACTATAGATAATTGGGATAGCTTCAGTACATTTATATCAGATCTACCTCTGCGTTCCTCTATAGTATCAGATTTGACGGAATGGTTAATTGTGGGTATAGACCGCTTCATACCCCCCCCCCAAAAAAAAAAAATTATAGAGATTATTTCTTTTTCCCATTGCACGATTGAAAATTTTGTCAACATCTATTGGCCTTTTAACCAAATATGAAATTACTAGCAAATTATCTTAGGAAATTATTTTCTGAAGTGAATAACCAATAGATTTATTGTAAATGACTGTAACGCACCGTTGTTGTTATTATTATTATTTTTATCTATTTTTAGAAGCATGGTTAATATATTATTAAATATTTAGATTCTTTTTATTTGTTTCTTTGCTACGCAAGAAGAAAAAAAGCACTGCCAATTTTTAAACGAATGCAACTGGCTGGACATAATTTGTAATTACTGAAATTCATTGGAATTTCATTTTTATTTATGTGAACAACTCGGATTGAAAAATATTGTAATTCATTAGTCAAGAAAACTCAAATATCGTGTTGGCACGCGCATTACAATTTATGCATGGTGACTATAATTTTACAAGATAACTTTATATGTTAGATATATAGCTTAAAGTTTCAAATAACAGTTTCTCATTACATTTTCATCATTAAATTCGGAGATTGAATGGATGCATCTTAACTATATCAGTTCTAATTTTACTTGCGTCCTCAAACCTTTGTGCCATAGTTTTGTTTCTACCGACTATCAGTTTTTTTTTTTCATCAATAAATCTTAAAATTAAATTTTCAAGAAAACTACACGTTACTTCTGAAATTTACGTTGGGTGATTGACTGAAGTTTTAAAGCAATTTTTAAAATACGATTTGCTTTGGTCTATCGCGCAGTGTAAAAAATCGTTATCGCTTTCTGTCGTTTTCTCCCTCCCTTTTCTCTCTCTCTCTCTCTCTCTCTCTCTCACACACACACACACACACACACACACACGCACACTATCGTTCGCTCTTTTTCACACACACATGCATACTATTCTAAAGAATATCCATTCTAAATCTCTCGTTCTCTTTCTGTCTCTTTCCCTCTCTCTCTCTCTCTCTCTCTCTATATATATATATATATATATATATATATATATATCCGTCTATTTCTCGCCCTTTCTTTTACACATGCACACGATTCTAAAAAATCTCTCTCTCTCTCTCTCTCTCTCTCTCTCTCTCTCTCTCTCTCTCTCTCTCTTATTAGACAACTTGCTTACAAACCAAGTCATACACCCACCCGTCACAACCAATTCCCCAGACCAAAAGCCAGAGTAACAAAACCAAAGAAACAGAAATGGCTCGTCCGAGTTTGGCTTCGGGCAATCGAATGGCGCCCTGAGACTTCGGTTTTTGTCAAAGACGTCATCCTGTGTTATCCCAGTTAACACAGGCCATGTACAGAGGGTTTTGAAATGTCCACACGCCTAAGAAAATACACACGCGCTTAAACACAAACACACACACACACACACACACACACGTACACACATAGAGGCATGTCTTCAGACATGCCCGTGGGGTTATCGCCTGGGGGCTCTTGCGACAACTAGATGTCTATTCGAACAGATATCGACTCAATTAATGGGCCGTACACTACGCCCCCATTCACGCTACATCCCCTGTTGTAAGAGTACAAGATTATATGACCCTGGGGCAGAAGTAATGAGCCTTGCGGCAGTGTGATCAGGAGATGGGGTCGGGCGGAAAAAGATTGTTCATACAATTATCCCTCTGGTCATCTGTGGTGTGCTGGGAGGGGGACCAGGCTTGAAACGGCGGTAGGGAGTGTAATCTGTGTTCTTCCTACGACCGGATGTAAAGATAACAGCGAGTGCGCATGTGCATTTGAGAGCTGCTTCTCGTGTCTGGCTGCGGATGTATATCTAATTACTGATTCATGTAGATATGTTTGTGCGGAAGGATGTTTGTCTCGTTGCATGTATGTAGAGGAGGGTGATGTTGCGGGTGGCAGTGGGTATGTGCATGTGTATTAGTGCTGTTAATGCGTCGTTAACTTAATTTACGCACACACGTACACCTGTTTATGTATACGGATAAGAAAATTATAATAAACATTAGTGTTGGGACGATTAGTCGGAATCGGGAATTGAAAAAATCGGGACTTTTTATGTAACGGAATCGGTATCAGAATCGGAGAAAAAAATGTGCCTATTTCCCGATGCCTAAAATAATTCTTTAAATTAGGTATTTTTTTCTTAATCAATCTACAATTGTTGGCGCCAATAATAAAATGATAAATATTTACTGATTTTAAATTTTACTAGTATAACAACAATTTATAGATCATCCCCCAAAAGTGTATTTTTATGTTTTCGAAAACATATGCATATATTACATGAGTTTTTATGGCAATTCAAAAATGAAACAAAAACAAAAACAACGCTATAGCTAAATATTTAAAGATTAAAAAAAAAAGAAAATCGGAATCAGAATCAGTCATTGTATCAGAATCGGGAATATAGAACAGAATCGGTAATTGTATCGGAATCGGTAAAATATTGGAATAATCCATCACCAATAAACATTAAATATTTAAAAGATGAAAAAAAAAAGAAAACCGGAATCAGAATCAGTCATTGTATCAGAATCGGGAATATAGAACAGAATCGGTAATTGTATCGGAATCGGTAAAATATTGGAATAATCCATCACCAATAAACATTAAAAATCTTCAAATCTGTCGTTTTCTCGGGATTTATTTTTTTACTAACGATTTACCATTCATCGGGGCACAAAAGTCACTCGAGAGAAAAGGGTGGATGGTTTGTGTCGGGTGGATTAGGGTTAGGGTTAGACAAATACTTTGAAGACTGCAGATCATGGTTGCAAGATTTTATTATTCAGGATGACGGCTCGACAAGTATTTGTTAAGATTGGATTGGAGTTCATTATTTCTTTCTAGCGGACTAGCAGGGGTGCCCGGCGTTGCTCGGGTGTTTGGAGGTGTATGCTGTGCAAAAAAAAGCAAAAAAACAAAAAAAATGCTTAATTTTTTAAAACTTTGACCCCTATTATGACCCCTTAAAATTTATAGTTTCGGGCTCAAATCACTTTATTAAGTTAGATCCAGGTTCAAGGAACCTATATCTAAAATTTCAAGTGTCTAGACCCAAAATTGTCGGAGGAGTTTGGTAGAGTTCTTAAAGGTCAAATCGTTGACATTTGACCCCTTAACAGCCAAATTTCTGGCTGACATCCGTCACATCGATTTTCCCAAATCTCAGTACCCGGTATTTCAAATTTCGAGTCTATAGACTAAAAATTGGCAGAGTTATTGCGTAGGGAAATGTACACAGACAGACAGACACACAGACACACAGACAGACACGTTCACTTTTATAGATATATAGATATATTTCCGCGCTATTTACATGTTGGCATTCTATTTCAAAAATAGAATCTGTTCTTTTTTTTGGGGGGGGGGGGTTAAACTATATCGTATTTAAAGACGAGAACTTACTTGTTTTTAATGTGATTCCCTAGTTTAAAATGTAAAATATATTGTTAGCGGATATTTGTTTTATGCTGTTTCCGCGTAATCGACTCAATAATTTAAATTTGAAGCCGAGTAAACTACGATGTATTTAAAAAAAAATAACATTTTAAAGTAATTCATTATCTTAAAATATTAAATGTTATTTTTTTCATTTTGGCTACTTTTTATTTTGGTTACCTTTTATGAATATATTTTCATGCTGTGAATGTCACGGCATTTGCCATAAGCGAGTTGGTCCGACTTCCTCGAAAGAAGTAAATGTCAAGGGGGCATTAAATTCACAAGCGATCCCCAATCGCATGTATATCCAGGTCAGAAGGGATGAGGACGTTAGATTTTTGCAGTTCTTGCAAGGAGCTGTGAAATCCTCCTATACACAACGCTTGGTATTCCCGAATGGTCACCCATCTGGTACTGGCCATGATGAACGTAGCTAAACTTCGATGATCTAACGAGAACCGGTGTGTGAACGTGATTACACCATATATTCCCATACTATTCCCACGTAACCGGTCCAAAAATGCAGAATCTTTTCTTTTTTTATGTTGTTGTTGTTGTTGTTGTTTTTAGGGGGGGGCAAACTACGCGGTATTTAAATAAGAGAACATTTGTTTCAGTTATATATTTAAGTGACCCTCGTGTAAAAGCGACATTTTTTTTTCTTTTAGCCAATATATTTTTCCTGCAGTTCCCACGTAATCGCCCCCAAAAAGTAGAATCTGTTTTTGTTTTTGTTGTTGTTGCTCTGAGTAAACTACGGCGTATTTAAAGAAGTGAACTTATTTTTTTAAGTGATCCCGTAATAGTGTATAAGAATTGCATAGTTAAAACATCCTTAAGTTATTTCTGGTCAATAGCCTTGTATGGGGCTATAAGATTTACAGTTACATCCGCTTGGTGTTTGTTATAGTGCGCATGCTCGAATTAGGTATCGGCGCAAATGGCGATGAAGGACTGTTGCTCTGCACAACGACGAATCTTCGATTCTGAATATGCTGGTGGAACGCAGTGCTTCCGCTGAATTCTGTGTTTGCTGAACCTATATGTTGTCTATCATATTCTTGACTCTCTACTTATATATAAAAGGCACTTTGTGTATGTGAGTGTGTTGCCTATAGACTTCGAAACGAACAGGCGGATTTTTATGAAATTTCACACAAACATACTTTATGTTTCTGAGAGTGTTCTTAGATAGGTTTTGTATCGGAATGCCTCTGATAAGTATTGAAAGTTGTTAATCGATGATCAAAACATCCGATTAGAGAAGGAGGAGTTCGATGTGGAATAAAGCTTTGAATTAAAATGTTAAATATGTATACTTTCTGAGAAAAACAATACGAAAACTGGGAATATTGTTATATTTATTTTTTGCTTATATATTTACTATAAAATATTATTGCTTGATGAAATATATCTAAGTTTATCATCATATTGAATAAACACGCAGATCTAAAGGTCTTGTATGAAGAAATACATCTTTTTGAAACCATATCCCGCGCACGAAAAAAAAAAGAAAAAAAATTGGCCCATAACTGTTTTCTGATTAAACAAATTAAAGAAAACAAACATTTATAATTGATAAAAACAGGATAACTGTTAAAGGATACGCTGTTTTTTGTTTTTTGGTTTGTTTTTTTTTTTTTCCTTTTTCTCAAAATTGTCCTATCGGTCACGTGTCTACCTGAATGTTGGATGTTTATGAAAGTCTACGTTCAATCATTCTCAGCTTTTTAAAAACTTGACATAAAGCTAATCTGAAGATGTAACCTGTAACTTGCAAGTATATATGTAGTCAATAACATTGATGTAAAAAAATATATACTATATGTGTGTGTATGTGTGTGTGTGTGTGTGTATGTTCACGCGCATGTGTTATACAATGCTTGTCTATTATTAATGTAACAGAACGCGGGTGCGCGTATGGCAGTTATATGCAAATACCGAGCTGTGTACGAAATGACGTCACAGTAAGGAAAAAGAACGACCTATAAAAAGGAGAGAGGGCACACTAGAGAGGACGATCACGTTATAGACGTGGCTGACATCACAGCCGTAACGAAAAGTCATGCGTGGCGAGAAAACGAGAAATTAAAGTTCTTTTCTTAAAACCTGAAACAAGAGTTGAAGTTCTTTCCTCTTTCCTATTCTTTGTCTCCTTTGCGACTGAGTCTACAATGTGTGGGTCCCTGGCGTCTACATGTTAACGCATGTAAAAAACGTTACATTAAGACATTGCAAACTTTTAGGTGTAATCATTTATTCAAGAAAATGAGATTTTTATATTTACGATTAGTCGAAATAAACTATAAAATTCCTTCAATCTCTCCTGAATATTAGCCCAGTCTAAACTAGGAAGAGAAGCATCAGAAAAGGGAACAAAGAAGGGGGAGAATAAGAAAAATGAAGATGAAAAAGAAGGAAAGGAAAGAGAAAACGAAAGCAAAAGGGAAGAAGGGGAAATAAGAGGAAAATGAAGGAAAAAATACGTTGGTTATGAAACGAAAAAGGTTGAAACTGGTAATTATTACAGAATCTGTCATCTCGATTACAATGATAAATTATTATAATAAAAGTAAAATCGATTTGACGTTTCGCTTTTATCGGAAAAGTTTGACTATCTTTTATTTTCAACGTTTTCGAACGAAGGATGATACTACTGACCTTTTTAGAGCTACGCGAGTAAAAATTTTAAGAAATGACCTGGACGTATTTTATACGTTTTTGCTTATTAACTTTTTGGTGAAACTGGTTCTCCCAGACCTCATTCTTTTAATCAATTTCTACACAAAAAAAAAAACATCACACTATTTTCACACATTCCCATTTTTTACATTTTTCCTGTATATTTTTTTTTACGTTTTCCATAAGAGCACCCGAGCTGGATTAAAGACTTTGGCGGGCCGGATCTAGCCCGTGGGCCTTAGTTTGAAGACCGCTTATCTATATAGCTTACGCCACCATTTAGGATAATAAAGGAAAAGAAAAAAAGAAAAATCTGATAAAAGAATAAAAGAATAAATTACAAAAGTAGATTATTAAAAAAAAAAAGGTGACACAAGACCGAATAAGGGGAAATGCCAGTCGTGACAAACAATTGCCAATTGATCTTATCTTGCCAATTCCTATCACTCCACAAACACCACAATACCGCATTCATACATACTTAACTATATACGTCCTTGCATAACCACCAAAAGAAGTTATGCCACGAGGAAACATACTTAAACCCATATCTGACAAAATGCAACAGGGGGTGGAGAATGAGAGTGATATGGTTATGTACAATGTAAAAATAAGTAAAAGGACAACACTCGCTTTGGAGCCGAAAAGAATGATGCGAGTCCGAACGCTGTATTTAAAATACACCACTTTCGAAAATATGGAAATGGGACCTGCATCTCTGACAACTCACTCGATATGTAACCTAATCTATGTAGGGAATTAAATACTTGAATTTCGGAATAAAAATATTAGTTGTATTACATTTTTAAACACCTAATTGGGGAGTAAAAAATATTAGTAGTATTACATTTTCAAAAACTCAAGTTGAGATTAAAAATATTAGTAGTGTTTTATTTTAAAATTTTAAATTGGGAAGTAAAAACATATTAGAAGTATTACATTTTCAGGTACTTACATTAAGGAGTAATAAAAATATTAGTTGTATTATATTTTAAAGACTTAAATAGGAAAGTAAACAAAATTTAGTAGTACTACATTTTTCAAAAACATAAATTGGAGAGTAAAACAATATTAATAGTATTATATTTGGAAGACGATATCTGATATGTTAGACTTTAATACGATTACAAATTGATTCGATTATCCAAAGGCGCAATTAACTTCGCGCTTTACATGACCATTCGAAAGCGCTAAAAAAATCAATTTCGAATCGTATTCCACTGTTTTTTTTTTTTCATTTCTGTAGTAAAATAAAAAGAATTATGAAAAAAACAATTCTGATGGTAATTCATACCGCAACACGATCATCAAAACACGTTGATTATTAAACGAAAAATTGTGAAACCGACAATCTGACAATGATTATCGCGATTACAGTGCATATACCCTAGAATAGAAGTAAAATTAATTCGACCTTTCGCTTTTATTAAGATTTTGCCGGTTTGTAGGCAATTTTAAACCCTTGTAATTTGTTTTATGCATATTCTTATTACTCAAACGTATTACCATAGTGAACTTATAACCTTTTCTTTTATATTATTAAAGCATAATCCATATTTTTCTGCAATATTCACACCCATATTGACCTGCAAATCACCTTCTTTAGTCAACAGTCATCTTCCATCATGATAATGCTCGGCCCTATACAACACTACTGACCAAAGATCACCTAGAAGAATTTGATTGCGAAATCTTTCACCATCCTGCATATTCTCCTTATTTAGGTCCCTCGAATTATCACTTATTTAAGGCACATCGTATTTTAAATTTTTATGGTCGCCATTTTTTCACCACAAATGATAGAAGTAAGGAAATTTTCAATACACTGCGGTTGTGTAGCCGCGTCGGTGTATTCTAAGGTTAGTTAGCGCCTAGGCTGTGCGTCTTCTACGCTCTTAACACCGCCAATTGCAAACGATGTTTTTTTTTCAATTTGGGCTAATAACAACAGATTATCTATTCTGTCATCGAACATAAAAGGAAACGTCATTCTAAATTATAACAATTGTTATATTTTTATTCCTATCTAGTAGTGTTGGGACGATTAATCGGAATCGGTATCGGAAAAATCGGAGCTTTTTGGGGTATGGGAATCGGTATCGGAAAATTTTGAGCCTATTATGTTTTATCTGCGCGACTCTAGCATCGATATACATCGAATTTCTATTTTATGGCAGTTTTCCGTTAACTTTTGTAAGGTTAGGTTTGGTTCATTTTCTAATTTTGTTAGGGCACGCCTCCTAATTTCCGCGTTTCGATGCGCAAATACTAAACATTTAAAATTGTCTGCACTGAGGTCTGCAAGTTTAAATTCGTCGCAATGTTTATTTACCATGGCGGTTGCGTATGTTGCAAAACCATCTTCGTTATTCTTCTGAAAATTCAGACATGACCAACGCTTATGGAATAAAGAGACTTTCGGATTAAATAGTTCTGTAAGAAGTTTCGATGTTTTACGCGGTAAAAGAAAATTCATAAGCTTATTATGCTCGGTCATCTCTAGTTTCCGTAAACGAACCTTTTCTGGCCCGACCGCTGTTTGCAGTTGATACTAAAAAATAATCTTCGTACCGACAGAAAATAAGCATCAAATAATTTACCTTCTTCGGGTCCGTGGCAGAAATTGTCAATCCCACTCCACATTTAAGTCTTGTGAAAATGCGCTATTATTATTGGTGAACTCATTATTTTTATGACTTGTATAAATAGCTCATTCATGCGCTGCTGCTGCTGCTGCTGCTGCTGCTGTTGCTGTTGTTGTTGTTCAATTTGCAGTTTTAATAATTGTTCCAATGTAATTTGTAAGTCGTCCATTTTTGTATAATGGATAAAATACTGAATTTACGGAATTTAGCAAAACCGTGTTCAGATTAACCACGGTTTTGTATTTTTAGAACAGCTGAGGGAAACAGTAATTTGTTTCCTTCAATAACTTTGCAAATGAACGTTGACCATAGTTTTAAATTCCAAACTATGTCTTTTCCCATAGAAGAGAAAAATGTATATGTCGCGAGAAATATTCAATATGGATTCAAAGCAAATGTTTTTCATGGCACAAAAAATGTTGACTGAAGGAAAAAAAAAACTAAAAACCGCATGTAGATTTTTTTTAGTAAGCAAAAAGAAAAAAGTTCGCTGACACACTTATTTAATGACACAAGAGAAAAAAAATACGAATAATTCGTATTTCTCCTTTTGTATTTACGAGTACACCAAGATGTCGTGGCAGTTCGAAGCAAGGAGAAGAGAAAAATTATAGAAAATATTCTTATTTTTCACGAGTTTGCAATTCAAACTTTTTATGTCCACGCATTTATTTGGTTTTCGCGAGTTCCTGTTTTCCCCCTTTTATCTGTGTTTTCTGAACACTTGCTTGGTTAAATTCAGCTTTCCGTCTTCAGTTCTTCTAAATGCTGAGGGTATTTTACATTCGAGTGACATCTGTGAGTTCGAAATCCGCCGTTGCTACTGTTATAGCTCTGTTAAGAAAAAAATAAAAACAGAACGACAAAATAAAGTAATAACATACAATAGGTGGGTCGTTCGTCTTTGCCGACAAACGACCTAGATGGATCCACCGGATATTAAATGACACCTTACGGCTTAGTCTTCAAATATTTACCGGAATAGTTTATTAGGAGGTAGCATAGGTTAGTTCTGCTACAACAAAAAGTTAGCATATAAAAAACCTGCCGGCCGAATAAATTTCGAGTATATAGTGAAATGATAAAATAGATAGCAAGTCAGACAACCACTCGAGTTCAACTTATTTCCATAATAAAACGTTATCTTTCTTTGTTTTCTGCTTTGTATACTGAGAAATAACTTTGTTCGTTCTCTTTGTCTTAAAACTTTCCAGTTTGAGACGTTTTCTTTATCTCTTATGCTTGATCATTTCATCGATTTAGACGTTTTTATGACTAGTGCGAAAGCTTATGGAGTTTATCGTAATTTTTGACGGCGTATGTACAGTTGTAGCGACACACACACACACACACACACACACACACACACATATATATATATATATATATATATATATATATATATATATTACACGGTGGTCACCACTTATCAAGGCCCGGAAGCCACTCAGGGATAAGGGTTATTGCAAGTACAGTACGTTAGTGTGGAGATTTGATGAAGTGTTTACTTAAGGGAGTGGTTCATTAGGAATTTGTTAACGTGGGACTTGAAGACGTCCAAGTTGTAGTCAGGTAGGAAGGAGGCAGATGGAACAGAGTTCCACAGGCGTGCAGTTCTAAGAAAGAAGCTTTGTTCATGGAATCCACGTTTTGATTTAGGCACAGATAAAGAGTGGGGGGAATTTTTCACAGTGGATTCAGTTAGACGGGTGTTTTTCGTGAAAGATTGGCGAGGGGGGACCAGAGATTGGAGTTCAGACGAGCACCTGCCATGGAAATAACGATAAAACAAGGATAGGCTCGCAACGTCTCTTCTGTGGCAGAGAGGTTGCAGGGTAGAGAAAAGGGTATCCCCCACTAAGCCACGAAGTCTATTTTGTACTCTGTCAAGGCAGGATAGGCTATTTTTAGCAGCTCCAACCCAAATATGACAGCAGTATTCCATCCTTCGACGTACTTGGCTTTTATATAGATAGATAATTGCATCAGTAGTGAGATATCTTCTGGAGCGGTAGAAGGATCCCACCATCTTTCCAGCGACCTTGGCAACAGACTTGATGTACGTGTTCCATTTCAGATCAGGAATAAAGGTAAAACCCAGAAGCTTGTCAAAACACGGGGCCTCTCCCAGACGAGAGCCATCCATTTCAATTGATGCCAGATGGGGATCAGAGCGTTGATGATGTAAGGATAGGAGTTTGGTTTTAGATGCATTAAAGGTAACCAGCCACGTCTTCCCCCACTGAACCACGCGCTCGTGATCAGAGGAGAGAGAATCAGAGAGAGCTTTGTCATTTACAGCCTTTGATGTGTTGCCGTAGATGGTCGTGTAATCAGCATAGATGTCAACGAATGATTTAAGTATGTGTTTAGGGAGGTCAGTGATGTAGATCAGGAAGAGAGTTGGGCCCAGGATTTACCCTTGAGGCACCCCAGCATTAATACTGCAGGCCTCTGATTTTTGTCCATCGACTCTTATGAGCCTATCGGAGAGAAATGATTTAATGGTTGAGAAAACATTTCCAGTTATACCGTAGCTGGAAATCTTGTGAAGTAGACCCTTATGCCATACCTTGTCGAAGGCCTTTGATATGTCAAGAGCAATTGCCCTAGAAAGGAAGCCTTTGTCAAGAGATTCACTAATCCTGTGAGATATAACCGTCAGCACATCTGCGGTAGATCTTGCAGAGCGGAAACCATATTGTGTGTCACTAAGAAGGTTGTTTCTGCTGAGGTGGTTGACTATTTCTCTATTTAATCTGGATTCCAGCAACTTATAACACACAGGAGACTTATTGGTCTGTACTGAGAGGGAGATGACTTATCACCTGAATTCTTAAATACAGGGCAAACTGATGAGGTTTTCCAAGGAGTCGGAAAGCACTTCTCCTTAAGGCAGCGCTTAAACAGTTTCGTAAGTATGGGAGCAAGTTCTGGTTGAAGCTTTTTTAACACTATAATTGGGATGCCGTCAGGGCCAGTTGCTTTACTGGAATCAAGGTTCTTTATTAGCTTGGCGACCTCATGCACAGATATTTGTATGTTACCTAGCTTGTTCTGTGTTATAGAAGGAAATATGGAGAGTTGATGGCCTTCGTCGCATAGGGTAGAATTAGCTGTAAAGTTCTTGGCAAATAGTTTGGCCTTGTCTGATGATGACGAGATGACCTCTGGTCCATTGATAATGGTTGGGATAGAACGCACACTTCTGTTCAGGATCCTATTTGTTATTTGCCAAAGCTGGTGGAAACCAAGCCGCTGATCAGCTACCTTGGATTTAACAGACTGGGCATATAGTTCTCTTGCATTTTTTATTACTCTTTTACAGTGGTTGCGGGCAGTCCTAAAAGCAGCTTTAGTCTCAGTGCATCTATTACGTTGGTAGCTATGGAAAAAGTATTTCTGTGCGCGATAGCAGCAGCACATTCTGGGGAGAACCATGGCTGGCTGTTGGGTTTTTGTTGGAATTTTTTAGATGGTATGAATCGGTCTATGCCTACAATTAACCATTCGGTCTGATATGATACTATAGAGGACACTTCCTTTTTAAACATGGAGTGCAGAGGTAAATTAGATATGAATGTACGGAAGCTATCCCAGTCAGCCATAGAGTATCGGTATATATATATATATATATATATATATATATATATATATATATATATATATATATATATATATATATACGGAATAATGACGTTGACACACCGGTTCTCGCCAGATCATCGAAGTTAAACAACGTTGATCCTAGCTAGTACCAGATTGGTGACTACTTGGGAATTCTAGGCGCTGTATGTGCTCTCCGCTCATCTCGGCATTGTTTCCCGTCCTTCCACTGGTATGCAACAATGTTGACTCAGGAGAGGTGTGGTTGGTGATTGCGCAACTCTTGCCACACAAATTTTACGCGCAGGCACCCTTACAGTGGGTATTCATAGTATGTCAAGACTGAAGGAAGCCACATATATATTGAAACAAGAACGTAAATTAGTGGTGTGATTATATTTACCTACTCTAACGATGTAAGGATGGGCCAAAGTCTTATGTGAGCCTAACTCCTCTATATTGTATGGGGTATTCTCAAAGTTATGTTATGGAAACGGTAACTCAAAACTATCATGCTAAATATTTTATAGTGTTTACCAAAGACCAAAAGACCAGCAGATCAATACTTCAACTTTGGAAAAACAGTCAGGAGTTAAAATTTCGGCAAAATTTTGACCATGACTTTTCAAGATAAAAGTCACTGGTCAGGTTAATGGTCATATAAGATGTGGATTTAATTGGCTAAAATATGGGTCGTATAAGGAGGCTTTACTGCGAACATAATGGAGTACCATTGCCACATTTGAGCAGGGTTGCTCAGATCACTCTATTTTGCTTTGATAGGTACGAAACCGGTTTCGAAATCTATTCTTATTCTTACTACCTTTTTCTAACAGACAAGACGTAACAAATCTATCTCTACTCTATCATTATTTACATAGTAGATGCTCGACTGAGCTTCTATCTATAGTCCCCCTGTAAAACATTTTCGGCAAACACTCACCCAGCTACAACCACTGCCAACAATTCCCATTATTCCTTGTCTGTACTTAAACGAAAATTCCATAAGCAAACATTTTTTCCTGAAGCTGCCCGCCTGTGAAACACAATACCACGGACTGTTTTTCAGTTGAATTTAATATGGTCATTTTCAAGTCCAATATGAACAATTTCTTGTGGAGCCGTCTTCGTAATAATCATTCTACTTAATTTCCACCATTAGCGATTATCATGGCGTTCGCTCATTAACCCTTATCCTCGAATGGCCTCTGGACCTTGATAATAAAATGTTTTTTATAGTAAAATAATTCTGTGAACTTCACCTAGATCCTTGACCTAGATATTCCAAAATGAAATGAGTTCTAAATTAGACCATGTCGCATATTTTGATTATGTTTAGTGACGATTGGTCAAGTGATGTGAACCCAAAGCTGGACATAGACAAACGACTGAAAACATAATCTCCTTGGCAGAAGTAAGTATTTTCGTCAGCCAGTAAGTTTCGTTGGTTCACCAATTTGAAATAGCATTTTGAATGGACATGTCTTTAAAATACTTGTTATGTAGCGTGTTGGTGGATTTTAAGATTCCAAAACAAAGATGTTTAACGGCACAAATTGAATGAACTGACATAAAGAGAATAAAACCTGCTTGAGATTCACTCGTTTCGCATCCCTTTCGCACTCACGACACACATTTAAAGAAAAACTCTTAGTCACGTGATTTAAATGCTTCTTTCAAAACGCCGCAACACGATCTTTTCATTTTCAAGATGTCTGACACAGAGGCGTTGGGGGTCGTCGTGCAAATGACGTCAGATCGAAGTGAAAGACTGGCAAAGAATAGGTAGAGATAGAGAGGCCATTAGAGGGAGAGGGAGAGAGAGCGATTGACGATCCCATTCAAAAGATAAAGAAGGTTTTGAGTATTCTCGCGTTCTGAACTGGTGACATCATACCCGTCTGGTCTCTGACAGCGCGGTTCTTGATAGCAATGAGGTCCATGGGGACAATATGTCAAAACCTGACCCTTCATACCAAATCAACGTTCACTTTTTTGTTTTCCCAAGTTCAACTTACACAACGACTGTTATACTAGAACGGAAAGTTGTAGAATGTGTCCATTCAAAATTTTGTTTCAGTCCTAAGCGTGACCGACCAGACCTCTAGCAGGTAGATCATCTCGTAAACTTCATTTAACCTCCACCCTCACTCGTAGCAATATTTGGATGTGGGTGTTGTTAAAATAATGTTAGAAACGAATTTTCTTACATGAAGGTTAAATTAAGTAGAAAAATGGAAAATTCCACTAGAATTCTAAGAGTAAAAAATTAAGCTAACGTGTTACGGATGTTACATACAGTAAATCTCAAGTGATGTTACATATTGAAATTTTTTCCTCTGGTACGTATTAGGGACCCCATGTCAGTAGCGACTAAGTTATTTAGTGCGGATTTCGGCAGTGGTCACACTGAGTGCACGATAAGCCATATCTGCGAAATACAATCGTTCCCAGGGTTGAACGAAACATGGGTGACGTAAAGTTGAGAAAGGGGGCAACAGATCAAATGGTGAATAAAACAGAGTTGAACGATGACGAAAGACGAGCTGGAAGAAAAAGTTTTTCAAATTACTTTTCCCGTCGAAGCTGCACAAATGAGACACTGCCAATATTGTAGAAAAATCTAAGCGGAATATAGCCTTAGCGTATCTGTTCGTTTGCGTCACTCATTTAAGTTAAGTTAGAAAGTTAAGTTAAGAAGTAAACAATTAGCTAGAGGAATATTAATCTCTCTCCAGAGTCCTTCATCTTCGAATAAAACCATTTAAGGAAACGCTCAGCGAGCGTCTTCTTGTGTCCTCTTTCTTCATAAATAAAAGCTTATTTCTATAGCAACTAGTGAAAAAAATGGCGATGATGAAAAGAAACGACTATAAAAATAAACCTCGTATAAACATCCCACGTATATATAAAGATTTTCTTGTGTTAATGACAACATTACAGTGAACTGCATAAGCTGATAAAATCTTCCTCTTGTTTCTGAACAATGAAGAAAAGTGGGCGTATTTGGTACAGTTGCTCTCTCTCTATCTGTATGAGATGGGTTGAAGAAAGATTACTGAAGTATATATATATATATATATATATATATATATATATATATATACATATATATATATAATAAAAATTACAATTAAATTTACCAAAATGATCCAAGATGATAAAACTAAAGTATATTATAAATATTAATAGATTAATATTTATAAAATTATCTCAGCCAGACGTAAAAGCTCGATAAAACCAAATAGGAAATAGAGCTTATAATACGAGCAAACAGTTAATAAAATATGTTAAAAAAAAACACTTTGAAAAAGAGTTAAAAACATATTTAATCTGAAAAGGAAACACTTGATAAGTGGATAGTCCTTAATCCGCGGAGTTTCGAAGAAATACTTTCCTTCTCATCAGAGGGTAGGAATTAGCAAAATGCGGGATCGGATTTTGCATACAAAAGTATTTGATGAAACAACAAATAAGTCAAAGATCTTACTTGATAACAAAAAAGTGAAGCAGAGGGAATATGGTGAAGAAAAAGGTGATTACACGTGAATGGATAGTCTGGTGAAAGATAAATAATCCAATGACGGTAAAATCCAAAAATATAATTTCAAGAAAGTTAATTGAATTTCCATTTGCACAAGTAAAATCCAAGGAAATCCCGTAATTGGAAGATGGTCCAAAATAATCCAAAGGCCGAAATCCATGAAATAATTCACAAATATGTACAAGGGAAAAGGGGGAAAATTCCAATAATAATAAGAAAAGAAAAATAATATATGCTTATCACACTGCTGCCGAGACATAAATAAAACAATATATAAATATATATTTTTTTTACATAGGCGTCACCACTTATCAAGGCCGATAGGCCACTCAAGGATAAGGTTTAAAGAGTGTACAGTAGTCAAAAGGACAATATAGTAATCGATAGTAATGGAAGTTCGGTAAATTTGTTAACTTAAGTGGAACGGCTCATCAGAAACTTGTTCACGTTACACTTGAAGACAACCATTTTATAGACAGCTGGAAAGCAGGAAAACAGAAGACAATTCCACAGGCGTGCAGTTCTAAGAAAGAAGCTTTGTTCATGGAATCTACATTAGGTTTAGACACAGATAAAGAGTGGGGGAATTATTGATAGTGTTTTCAGCTAGACGAGTGTTTCTTGTGAAATTTTGGCGAGGGGGGGGGCATAGATTGAAGCTCAGTCGAACACTTTCCATGAAAATAACAATAAAGCAGAGACAAACTCGCAATATCTCTTCTGTGAGATAGAGGTTGCAGGGAAGAGAAAAGGACATCTCCCACCAGGCCACGAAGTCAATTTTGAACCCTATCAAGGCAGGACAAGTCTTTTCTAGCAGCTTCTGCCCATATTCTATACTATAAAACCATTAATAAAATAATTGATAAACCCAAAATGAGTGTGTGCTGTCATCTTTGTTTAGAAAATTGAATCGTCACTAAACATAAGATTAAAACACTAAATTCATATTATGTATAGAAGAACAATATTTTTCGAATATACGACTCTCAAGTGTGTACGGTCGACGTCCAAGGGCTAAAAAGGTGCATATTTCTTTCCAAAAAAGATATTTCATTAATTCGCCATTCGTTTTTCTAGTCCAATAATTGTTTCCATTTCTTTATAACATATGTACTTTTCTAACTATTCACATTTGTTTTTATCGTGATAGAATGTAAGCATTTTGAATGAAAAGGAGTATTTCTGGTCCGTTTCGATTAATTTACTTCTGGGTTTTGCGATTTATTGTTTCCTCAACTTTCCCAGGCACGTTGGAAAAATGAATTCGTTTAGCTTGTTGGTTTTTTATAATATCTTAGAGGAATTGTGCGGGGTGAGGAAACTGCTGAGAAGCAAAGGTTACACAATCTCTAAAGTATCCTCGCATATCCTTGAATAGCAATAAAATTCTTCAGTATTCATGACTAAAATTTGGTGAAAAAGTCAGACTGAAGTTTATTTCTACCAAATTGCAGACACCATTGTGATTGTATTAGCTACTAGCAGGACCCATTAACCGGTGTTGCCCGGTGGAAGCATGCATCTCTCCTCTCGTAGAAAAATTAAAATACGGTTGTTGTTGTTGTTGTTGTTGTTGTTGTTGTTGTTGTTGTTGTTTCCCAACACCTAACCTCCACAGCTTTCGAAATAGACACCCCTAACCTCCTCAGCTTTCGGAATGGTCGCTAGCAACATCCCCATGTTAAGAACGGCTTTCGGAAAAGACACCCCATTTTGATGTTGGGGTGACTGTCAAAATATTTACCACAAATTTAACCTTGATAATCGCTGTCGGGATCCCTACGCGCAAATACCATGAACGAACGAAGACATTTGGGAGTGGCAGTGTAGGTCGGATATAATTAGATTTGTTAATTAGAAGGTGGTTAATTTTTATTTTCTCCTTTTTTATTTAACTGGCTTGAAAAACTCATATTTTCTTCATTCATACAATATTACCCGAGCTCAGTTAGTGTCCAAACGAGTCACGGTTGTGCTAGTCTAAAAAGAACACCTCAATGAATAAAATAGAAGTTTGTATTAAATGTTCTTTCTAATTGTTTCGTTGCGATAAGTATCATACTTGGTTATTAAATAAATCAAAAAGGTTGATATGACGTAAAATATATTAACCCTTCTCCGGACTTCGACTCTCTCTTTCTAAATCCGCAAAAAGAGACAGGGTGAAGACTATTAAAATCATAATTAGAGCAAAAAAGAGAAAAAGGAGAAGATGGGAATAGAACGATAAAAAGCGAAAAAAGAGAAATCAGTAATATTAAAATTTAAAAAAACGTGAATATTTTTAGCTCATTGCAGAAGAAAAATGTATGCTAACCTGAGACTCGAACTCGGATCAATTTTATCACTCTTACTTTAATTCAATATCACTGTCACCAGCATTTTCGTTTGGCTGGTTAATTTATTCTAGCACCGGGAGGGAGGGGTATTTTTATTTTAAAATTAAATACTGGACTCTAATGTGCCTATGGCAGGTGGGGAAGTTGGGTTGTGGTGTCTAAACAGGAAAGTCTATCAATTATTCGTCTAGTTGCCCCGAGTGAGTATTTTGAGTTCGATTTAGAAAATCGACTCTTCATTTAGTAAATCGTGATTTGATTTCATAGCGATGCGGCTTTAGTTTTCTCAGTTTGACATATGCAACGCTTAAAGGGCACACAATCAAAATGTCTGACAATAACAATAATAACCCAAGATACATACAACAAGGTGGGTCGCTATAAATAATTAGATGTGGATATGTTAAAGTAAGGTCCACATCGGAAATTTCCGTATAAAGTTAAAATCAAGTGAATAAATGGGAATTTCCATTAGAAGCTTAAAGTTTTGTTTTTACGTGACAGAATATGATGTCATGAAGAAAACAATAGAATTCGTCTCTCTCGAAATTTAGCATGGAAGTGATAATTTTTTGGCCCCCGTCATAATTATTATAGAAATGATTATATATATATATATATATATATATATATATATATATATATATATATATATATATATATAGGCTCCTATATGGTTGACTATTATAGAAAACTGATTACATATAATGATAGAAGATGCATCGAGACACGGGAATGGGTATGTTTAATCTGGCATAATGATGATTCATTAGAATTGTGGGGTCTGCGTTCGCGCCTGTTCCACAAAGTATGGAAATAAAAAAAATTAAAAATTAAAAACAAAAACGTTTACAAGTGTTTTTGATATAGATGTACATAATAATACTTTGATAAGTATGTTTTAACTTAAATAGGGATGGTATGATAAAATTTTGGGGTCTGCGTTCACGCCTGGCCTCCATAGAATGGAAATAGGTACAAACTTTAATAAAGACTTTTCATATCTATCTGCGTAAGTATACTTTGATAATTATGTTTCAGTTTGAAGAAATATGGTATAATAAAATTATGGGGTGTTCGTTCGCGTCTGACCTCCATAGAATGGAAATATGTCACAATGTTTAACAAGATTTTTTTAATATAGATCCACAGAATATTGTGATAAGTGTTTCAGTGTGAACAGGTATGGTATAATAAATTATGGGGCTTATCTGTTTTATTTTTACTTTCATCATATTTTGCTTTAGTTTTGATACCCCCAAATTCGAAGCTATCTCTTTACAACCCTTCCTTTTCATAACCTATCATACTTTCATAAATCAGAGTCCATTTTCTGTAGGCTGTTTTTGAACCCAGTCAACGACGGGTACTTTTGCTAGTATATATATATATATATATATATATATATATATATATATATATATATATATATATATATATATTAAGCCGACGACGATGAAAGATTACATGCTGTTTTTCTCTTTTTATTTTTCGATCCCATTTGACTTGAATTTCTATTTGGATTACTTCACTGTCCGAAAAAAAACAATTTTCATTATTTCAGCTGCTTTGAAAACTTTCCAAGCGGACTATATGCATCATTACACTAGATTTACTTTTGGACTCCATTCTCTCCAAAGAACTATTTTCGCCCTTCGGATTACATTGACAGAATTTTCATGCTAGCTGAAATATTATGCGAGGTTTGTTTTTATATTATTTTACATATGCAACATTTTTTCAATTGTTTTTCTTGGCAATTTATGACTACAATAAATTGTGGCTTCACTTAATGCCATAACTAGCAAATTCTAGCATTGCTACAAATATAATTTGCTGATTTCTTTCTGTCCTCTTATGAGAAGAATAGCAAGAATAGCATTCTTTGAAACTCAGCAGAATAAGGACTTTGTTAATTCTTTTTGTGGTATTCAGTCGAATAATAAATTTTTATTGTAAAGCTTAACTTACAGTTTTAATTTTCTTTCTCTTATATATATATATATATATATATATATATATATATATATATAATTATTTACAATAATAATTATGACGTGGAGCAAAAACCTACCACTTATCACTTCCATGTTATTTATATATATATATATATATATATATATATATATATATATATATTATATTATATTATATTATATAGAATTCCGGGTAAATAATATTCAAAGATGAAATATTCCGGGTTAAGAATGTTCAAAGAAGAAAAATCAATGAATTTAACGAGGTTTATATAATACTGCTCAATAACAAAGAGTAAGATGTATTTTTATTTATATTCAAACAAACATTAAAAAAAAACGTTTCGGTCTGATTGGTTTTCACAATAACTCATCGGGTGATAGAAAACGCTTTATACTTCTATTCAAAAAGACATATTCTCAAATGAAGACGAAAAAAATCAATCGTAAAAAACATCGAAGCTGAGAAAGTCACGTGTTTCAATTACGAAGAAGATTAAGAGAAGAAAAAAAGAAAGTGGATCAGTAGATTAATTTTTTTAGATAAAAAAAAGTCCAATTCTTTACAAGACAATTGAAAGAACGAGATGTGGTTGCATTTAATTTATGATTTTATTTTTATTTATTTAATTTATTTTTCTATCTGGTTGGACAGTGTAAAATATTTAATATGCTATTTATTAATTGTTCATTTCATTTATTTTTATTTCTTTCATTTCAATTACATCTAGAGAATATCAAAAGTTGTAAAGATTTTAAAATGGGCTACATCGAAAGAATATAAACTATTATATAGAAATTAATATTAATTTAAACTTAATCAAACCTGTAAATCGTAATAGTAAAATATACGTTCAAGTTTATAGGAGTTTATGATATAATAATCTACCAACAATAATATAATAATAACGTAAAATGAGTATATAAGAGTAAATAAATAATAAATAAGGAATAAAAATAAAATATAAAATAATAATATAAAATGAAAGATAAAATAAATTATCAATAAAAAATTTTTAAATTTAGAAATATACAAAAATATAAAATAAACATTATATATATAGATATATATGAAAATTTAAGTCGTTAAAATGCATGAATATTAAAAGGAAAATACGGATAAAGTATCACTCTTACTGTTACTTTAAGATGCAAGTGTCGATTTCTATAGTAAAAACGAAGAAGTGTCACAATAAAAAACCTTAATATAAAAAATAGAAATATTTACGATGCGATAAAGATAAAAATAAAATACGAGATAAAAGAAGAAGATGAAAAGTAAGATAAAAGATTTATTTAGTTTGTTTTATTTTGTTTGAGAGGCAATCTAATTTTTTCATACATTTTATTTTTATTTCTTTTAGTAGGAATTAGTTTAAGATTTAAATTGAGAATTTAAAGATTTTATTATATATTTTAATTATTTTTTTAATTTTTACTACAATTTTTATAACTTAATTTTATGATATCTTTTATTTATTTTAGAGAGGATATTGTTAGACCGAAAATTTAGTTTAAGAAATCTTTTTCGAATATTAGTTTTAACCATTAAATTAAAAGAGGGTGTAAACTAAATTATTTTTCAGAGATTACTTTATTTGAGGGCTTATTACTAAAAAAAAAATTACTAATAGATTTAGGAATATGTTTGATAATCAATTTTGGATTGCTGGAAAGTGGGCGGACAGAGATTCATGGGGTTTGTATAGTTTTTTACGTAAGTCAAAATTAGCATGAAAGGTTTACTATTTTTACTTTTAAGTTAATTATTTTTAATTCCCTAAGAATGGCTTTCTTAATTTTTTCACATATTGGAACATCAGAATTCTTTACTACCAGAAGCCCATTCATGTTAAGTTAAAATTGATTTAGAAAGTGTGAAATTCCATTAGACGATTAGAATCAGATTTGTTTGGTTTGTTTGTTTGTTTGTTTGTTTGTTTGTTTGTTTGTTTTTTGCTTTTTTGTTTTTTACGGCATATCAAGCCTTCTTGGATTATTTAATGCCGAATCCAGTAATTTTGGAAAAAAAAAGGTTTATGTTTTAAGTACTTTCTATATTTAGATATTTAGTCAATATGTTTGGTTTGGTTGTTTTGTAGAGGATGTTGTTTGTGTTTTTGACTTTGCAGAATATGATTTTTGCAAAGGGAAAGGAAACAGCATAGATTTTTGTTGTGTTTTATGTCAGGAAACCGATATCTTCAGATATCCTGATCTGTTAGCACCAGGTTAGAACCATGTGACTAGATATGACGAGACAGAAACAAATGGCAGAAAAGCGAGAGATTCCTTCCTACGGGAATTTCACAGAATAATCAACCGTAAATTTTGAGTTCTCACCATATATGAGTTAATTTGATTGTATGTTTGTATATCCGCTTGTTACCAATCATCTGGTTAAGGACGTCACCAAGAGTGATGAGGATGTTTGAAATTATATTAAAATCAGTAATTTTTCACCTAAGGTAAAAAAAAGCAGGGAACAGAAAATTCTATTGAGAAGTTAAAAGTTTAGAATCAGAACTACATGGTAGGATATGATACCATAAAAAAGAATATGTTGCAGAAAGTAATAAAATTCTAGCTTCTTGAAATTCGACGTCCAAATGATCAAACCTCGGTTTCGAGTCCTCCTTCATTTTACAATGATTAGGAAGGGAAAAACGCCGTTTATCTTGATGTATCTACTGTAAATTACAGTAATAAATGAATAAAACTTCTCAGCAATTGAACGAGTTATTTATTGTTTTATTCTAATAACTTATATTACTTGAGCCAAAAGAGAATGTAGAATTAGAGGCATCTGTAGGACTGATATATCACTATTACGACCTTTTATCATTTCTTAATGCAACAAACTATTGCAAAGAGACGAATAGCTGTTCCTCTCGACAAAAAGATATGTAGGGTTCGAATAATAATCCAAGGATATGCTACACCGTCAGATAGATTCGTCGTAACCGTTATTCAAACGCGCTAACACACCAACACTCAATACATTACAACACTTTTAACATTGTTTTAAAGTAATCTGGCATTGAATAACATTAATAAATATATTAAACTTCATTAGGCGATACATGTAATATTAATTGACACTATGCGCATAATTTGACTATGAAGGTTCTATTTTCTGATGTAGTGGGGTTTTTTACTGGACTGTAAAATTCCATCAAAAAGTGGATGCCTTCGAAAGCCACATCTTGCACTTCTTATCATAAGTTACTTCATCATATCGCAGAGTCACAAAAAAACTCATTGGCATCCCATCAATAGCCTCTGTAAAGTCTTGAGATTGATTGGTCGGATTAGACCTTTCAGTGTAAATCTGTGCAAAATATACGTTGAATTCAAGTCGGTCGAAAGGTGAGCAAAAGAAAAGATGGATAGACAATGTCTGTGAACGGACGAACATGAACATAAACCAAGCGAACGTCTTGGCTTAAGATCGTAAGGTTCAAAGGACACTCATCCGCGTTAGTGCATAGGAAACGTTTAATAATAAATAATAATATAATAAAAATATAACTAAAGTTACAAGAATATTTTTGTTACAAACCTGTAAACGTAATGTAGTATTACGGGAACCAATTATTCGACCGAAAAATTATCCAGTCGATGGCTCAAGTAGGCAGGTTGAATCTTGTTGTTTTTATGATACGTCGTAGTAGTTCGTTTTATTTTTTCTTCTTTCTCGTTGTTGTTTTTGTTGTTGTCGTCGTCTTTATAATTAAACCAGATGTAAAAGTTATTAACATTCACTATTCACTTTCCGCATAACTATGCTTTCCGGTTCTTTATTTTTATTTTCTTGTATTTAATACATGTACACAGTATCCCGCGCCCATATCGCATGAGAGTAGCCGTCCGCCAACCTATCTTGTCGCCCTCGGAAATCTTTCTGTCGAACTTGAGAAACTTTTTGTCGAACTTCACAATCTGTACGGAATTTTGAGCGGAACTCTTTATTAAATCCACAGAGGTAATCTGTTCTTGTTCCATCAACCATGGCTAGCTAGAAATCCTAAGTAATTTGAAATTGTATTTTTAGTGTCGCCTGCACCGAGGATTGCAAATTAATTAAAACTTCTACCCAACGAGAGCGTGCAACCTCCGTGAATTCAGTTCGAAATTCCGTACAGATTCCCGGGTTTGACAGAACGATTTTCAAGTTCGCCAAAATACGCTTAAGAAGGTCGGTGGTTATATGTGCAGATAACACCCAAGATGAGAACAGTTATCCGAATAATCTAAATAATTCGAGAAAATTTCACGCTTGCCACCTGCCCCCTCCCCATACACACACACCCACGATAGCGATTACATATGATTTATTAATCAGAGATTTGCCAGCGATAAAAAGTATGGAAGAAAATCAGTACTAAAATTAGTCAATGGCCTATCTCAAAGCAAAGGTCAAAAATCTATCAAAGGAATTCATTAAAGGAAAAAATTAAATTTGAATTAAGAACAAAATATTATAAATAAACGAGAAGGCGATATGGGGTGTAGATGTGGTGGAAGGAAATAATGCATAAAAGTGAAGGTGTCATCGCGATCCGGAAATATCCCACGTCTCTAATCGGTAATCGATACATTAATCTAAAAGATTTTGACATAAATTGAACTCGAAGCAAACCTCCACACCTTGCACCACCCGAACGTACGTCCATCTCCTCTCCACTCCGACAAATCACTGGACGGGTTGATATGAGCATCCTGAGTTACGGATCGATAGTATAATTAAAACGGTGAAAATTAAGATATTATTTTTTTTTTCGTTTTGGTAGTCGTGGTGGTCATGGCGAGGAAGGTCTCTGTAATAGACAGGTTATGTAAATGACGGCGATTTTGGAAACAAGGAGAGAGAAAGGGGGTGAATTGAAGATGAAATTTGAGAGGGAACAAGAAAGAGAAGGATAGACAGAGAGAGAAAGCAAAAAATGAGGCTATATATATATATATATATATATATATATATATATATATATATATATATATATATATATATATAATTGAGTTTTTTCTTGCTCTGAAATTGATATTAAAAGGCTATTTTTCAATTTAAAAAATATTATTAAAACGAACTTCTTAATATTCTCAGTCATGTATATGCGAGCGACTACATGAAGATTAACTGATTTGCATATTCTTTTGAAAAACGAGCGCACTTATTCATTTTTACAGTGTATTATTAGGCAATTGATTTCATTTTACTATTAGCCTGTAGTCTTTTAATGCATTGTTTCTACATTCTGCATAATTGCCTAGAATTTAATATGAAAACGTTCTTGCAAATATATATATATATATATAAGTTAGTGTGTGTGTGTGTGTGTGTGTGTGTGTGTGTGTGTGTGTGAAAATGTCTCTACATAATTCTTTTCTGAATATTTGGTCTACTGAGTTGAAATTTTACATATAGGGAATATAGACGTATTTGGTTCATAGGCCGGCAAAGCTTGTTTCTAAGGGGTAAAAATTAGAAAACAGAACTGTTGACCTTGGCAGGGTAAATTAAATAAAACATTACCCTGCTGTTACTTTTGCACATGCGCAAAAGGAAACATAGCTCAAGGTCGCTTAATTTTTAACTTTTCGTATCCATCTGATGGTAGTTCAGACGGTAACGACGCTCGAGAGATAAATAATGATTAAGGCCAAACGGTTTGGTCTAGATTGTAGCAGATCGTATCAAGTCATATTTTTTTATAACTTTTGAAATCATTACTACATATTGGATAAGAAAATTGGCTCTATAATAAATAAATAATAAATCCGCATGAATTAAAATATAATAATTATGCGGATTTTATAACTGAGCAACGTCTAGTGGCCTGCTAGTGTATATATATATATATATATATATATATATATATATATATATA